>NC_040045.1:15699656-15957645 GCF_003713205.1 Coffea eugenioides
GGATATTAGGGTTGCATTTTCCCTTTTTAGGACCCTTTTCCTGGTGCGCGTATCCAACTGTTCCCTCACTCATGAATGAATGATTGGTTGATTGGATGTATGTTTACTTGATTTATCTCGCGCTTGCATTGCATTTGGGGGGGTGTGTGTCACCTTTAGAGCCTCGCGTGGTTCTCACCCCTTTCCCTCAAAATAGGGAGCACTTCATACGTGCACGTCTATTTACTGTTATCCCATTTTATTTTAATTTTTGTGGGCGTTTCCCACACCGCCTTATAGGATTAGGATCGATTGCCTTGGGTAGGCGGCTGGTGTGCTCTGCGCCCATAGCGCTACCTAAGGGATCACTCGAGCCACCGATCAAAGGCCCTGGGAGTGATGACCCTTCGCCTTTAGGTCTGAAGGCTTGGGAGCCGAAGCTTTATCGAGTCTAGGCATTAGTGAACCAAACCTCATGCATCCATATTAGCATTTTCCTAGGCTAGAGTCAGCCTTACCCTATTTTAAGCACATTAGGCACGAGGGAAGGGGTTCCACCCCTTTTACTTGTCTTTATTGTATTTCTTTTCTTAATTGCTCCCAATGTGTTATGTGTACTATCAACTGCACTAACCATTTCATTGTTTCCTTGGTTTGCATTCATGTGCCCTAGCAATAAGAGGCCTCTTTGGCACTCTTTTAGTGACTTACCCACTAGATAGCTCACATGTTTAAATTTCAGTTATTGCACTTGATTTTCAATAAATACTTTTCATTTTAGACCTTTTCCCCCCCGTTGCATTATTTATGTCCTTTAGGCCATATTTGTCACATATTTACATCACTTTAATAACTGGCATCATGCATAAACCATAGAAAGGGAATGCCACATAGGGAATCCCGTGTTTAGGAATAAGCCACCTTGTGTCTCGGATACTTAATCCAGTGAGACTTGCACGTTTACATTTTTGTACCATCCAAAGGGGTAGTGCACTAGGTAGGGTAGGATCCGATCATTTTCATGGAGTGATCTTTGGAATATGAGCATCTAATAATCACTTTTTGGCCATTTTTATCAAAAATTGGTAAAAATCCTGTGCGTAAAGGACATTAATTTGAAGAAAATTCACAAGTGATTCCTCATGTTTGAGATGATAAATATGGAGGCCAAATCTTGATTTTAGAAGGCTCATAGACTAATTTTCTGAAATCACTAATAGCCGGACAATTCAACCAATCCATTTTCCCAATTCATTCAATAAATCATCAATTTGACCAATTTACCCTTTTAGGGTCACCTGGTCGATTTTGAATAAATCGTCAATTCATTTGACCAATTTACCCTTTTTAGGGTCATCTGGTCGATTTTGAATAAATCATCAAATCTTTTGACCAATTTACCCTTTTTAGGGTCATTCGGTCGCTTTTGAATAAGTTATCAATTCAATTGACCAAATTACCCTTTTTAGGGTCTTTTGACCAATTTACCCATTTTTAGGGCAACTGAGCCGATTTTGAATAAATCAAGTTTCGTTCAATCTGTTTGATCAATTTACCCTTTTTAGGGTGATCTGATTAATTTGGGATAAATTTCATTCAATTCATTTGACCTGTTTCCCTTTTTAGGGTAATTTGGTCGATTTTAAATAAATTGTCAATTTCATTCAACCCATTTGCCCTATTAGGGTTTCATTGTCAAATTCCAAATTGGGAAATCTAGTCAATTTTGAAAAACCGTCCATTGCATCCAATCACTTGATCAATTAGGGTTTTGACCCGTAATTCACTGAGAAATTTTATCAACGAATTCCAATCTCTTTGATAGGAAGTTCGTCAAGGTCAAACCCGTGCGTTTTTGCAAAATCTTGTACCGATCAAAAGTGATCAATCCCTGCGGACGAGGTCCTTATTTTGACAAACGTCCCTTCTCATTCAAATTGACCAAATTCTTTCAAAATTATTTTTTCACTCCATAAGCTGATTGGATCCATCAGGTATGGTATAGTGCCTGCTCTGGAGGATTGCATTTTCATGCTAGGCCTACCCTTGGCACAAAAAGGGCTCCCCCATAGGACATGCATACTGTTTTTGTAGTCTTGCCTACTAACTCTGGGTATTTTTCTTTTTTTTTTCCCCCTCCCCTGCATTCATAAAAATATTTCAATAAGACGAAAATATTCTTCTATATCTGATGATAATTTTAATCCAATAAAGTTTGAAGATTACAAGTGTTATTTGATTCTTGGGCGGATCCTACGATGAAAACCCTCTGAGAGATGTTGTAATTGTTTTCCAAAGGAAAATTTTGTATATTTGAAAAGGAGACAAAAAGTGTATATGTGGAGCTCTTTGCAAGTTTCTCTCTTCTCATTTGTATCGTAATTGAATGAGAAATTTTGTTTCAAACTTTTTCAGCAATAAACTTTTTGGACAATCATTGTTTTGTGTATATTTATGTACATTTCATTCTTTATTCTTATTCATTGGAGATTTCATGATGAATTTTAAGAAATAAGACTAAATTGGGATTTTTTCAACCTCCGGCCTGAAAATTCATAATAAGAGTGTTCAGAATTAAAAGAGGTCACTCAAAAGGCCCTATGAGATTCCTTTTTTCCTTCACTTAACCCCAAAATAAAATCAGTGACATTGATTGATAAATTGCAAATTGGGGCCATCTTTGCTTGAAAATATCCATGGTGTTTAATCGATTCAATCACATCTAAGTGAAAGCAAAATGTGCATTATTCTTGTTTGTTTTGAAAATTTGGAATGATACTTTGAGCATTCGTTTCTTTACCTATACACATTTTATCATTTGCTCTCCCGTTTGAGCCTTTGAAAGAATAATTTCGTTTCAAATAAAGGCCTTAATGATCACTACCCTGCAATGGGAAAATTTTCAAAAAGGGAATGGATTCTCAACGACCATTTCGTTACTTTGGTTGTCATGAGGTGTAAGAATGATGCTTTGGCCGTCGTTTCTACAACCTAAACACCAATTACCACTTGCATCCCTATTTGAGCAAAAATTGGTGGTTCTTTTCGAGTGCACATATGATCGCACCCCACACTGGGGAAGAAGATTGGAGAATTTTCCAAAAAGGGGAAAAGCAAAAAAATGCTAGAATAAGAAGGGGAAAAGCAAAAATGCTAAAATAGGAAGGGAACCGCAAATTGGGGAAATTTGATTTCACTTGGGTTCCAACTTTGAAAAAAGGAAAAAGGAAGAGTTTTGTCCGCGTGGATCGCCTATGTTTCACAAGCATGGATGAACAAGGGTCTTCCTCAAGCAGTTAATTCAGATACACGCAAAAAATTTCGCATTAACGAAAATTTCCTTTCAGAGTCATTGTAAGGAACGGAATACAAGTCAGGCCATCTTCTTTTCCAATCGAACGTTCTATCCCTAGTTATCCCCTTTGAGCCTTCAGAATAAAATACTTCATTTGGCAACCCCTGAGGATCGCAAACCCCACACTGGGGCAAGTTGGAGTTGAAAAAAGGAAAAGTTTCAAGAAGTGAAAAGTGAAAAGCAACAAAATCCAAATCAAAAGAAGAAAAGAGAACCTCAGTTCAAAAATAAACTGGGGCAACTTTCAAAGAATGGCAAAAAGCCGAAAAGTCAAAAGAAGAAAGAAAATGAAAGTGAAAAGCCTCAGTTGAGCATAAACTGGGGCAAATTCTGATTTAACCCTAAAATAGGGTTGACGCAACAATGCGATCTCAGATTTTTCAAACCAGTTTTGAAATCCGTTTTCAAGCCTTAACTTTTCTAAAGCACCCCACCTGACCCCATTACAAAACCGAAAGTCCTGACTTCTGTTCTTTGCAATAGCCCTGTCAAGCAAATTTCTGATGCCGGAAGTTTTTGCTGTATTTCTGAATTGATTGGGTGTGAGGTTGACGCTGCTCTTCATGTGAAATCCCGCGAGGGTCTTTTTGGAAAAGAGGCAAAAAGCAAAGCAAGAAAAGTAAATGCAAGAAAATGCAGAAAATTCGACGCTGAAGTCTCCGGTGAGTGATGAGAAAAATGCAAACAAAGGCTGAAGTCTTTTGATTTCAAAATAGGGGCAATTTTGGAAAAATGCGATCTATGGTGCAATATCCTTGAAAGTCTTAAACTATCGTTCTCAAGCCAAATTACAAGCTAATAAAGTCCATCGTTGACTTATTCTTTCATGACAATCCAAAATGAGGATCATGCTCATAAGAAATTCATCGAATCATTTGTGATCATAAGGGCATAACCCGTTTCCACATGTTTAGCTATCACTTCTGTCCATACGTTACAAGCCTAGAAAGCTTGTATGTTGACTAAGTTTTCTTGAAAATAAGGGTAACAAACTCTTTGCTTTCACTAAGATGTGACATTAAATGGATTACATACAACTGGGGCACAAAAATGAGACAGATTCTTATCTCCCATTTCCTTAGCCATTTCAAAAATAAAGTCACTTGATTGGTCCTGAAAAGATGAGTCAACCAGAAGTGGTGACCCGTTACCCTAAGCACCAATGCTAAAAGTAAGGAAGAAGTCTTCTTAAATTTGGTGTTATTTCGAGGAATTCATCATGAAATTTCTGCATGAGTTCAAACTTGACGATTAAAGTTTCTTCACATTGTTGTATATGTGCACTCTTTTCTAAATTTTAGAAAGTGCGGTTTTTCTTTGTTCAAGTAAATGGGAAATCATCTAAACCAATTTTTGCAATCAAATGGGCCCAAACTGGGGCAAAATTTTTATTTGCAAAATTTCGCAAAATAAGCCCACACAGGGGCAAATATTTTTGTAGTCCAATTGAGGATTTCGTCCAAGAATCAAAATAATGCATTTTTTTTCAAATCAGTCACGCTTATTTGAGTGCACGTAAGCCCTGTGCAGGTATTCACAGTTGAAGTCGACGAAAAGCATCTGGCGATGTGGAAGGCCAATGCCGAAGAAAGAGAAGAAAGAAGGGAAAAGGGCCCTACACTGGGGGCAAATTATTTTCTGGAAAAAATTCTCTCGAAAAATCAGGAAAAGTTCAAAAGTCAAAAATCAAAAATCAAAATCAAATTCTTGTTACTTGGAAAATCAAATTTCTTGATTCTTGACAAATCAAATTCAAGATCTTGACCAATTGGATGGTAGGACTGGGTCTTATCCCGCTGACCATTCACTTTATCACGTTGGGCCTGGATTTCGTGCCGCCAACATTTCATCATCACGTTGGACCTGGACTTGGTGCCGCCAACACCACATCATCACGTTGGGCCTGGATTTTGTGCCGCCAACTTCACGAAAGTCATGTTGGGATTGGTTTTAATTCAACCACCGTTAGCATCGAGTCTATCTCACTAGCGTGTGCGTTTCATTCAACCACCGTTAGCATCGAGTCTATCTCACTAGCGTGTGTGTTTTACTTCAACCGCCGTTAGCATCGAGTCTATCTCACTAACGTGCGTGTTTTCATTCTACCGCCGTTAGCATCGAGTCTATCTCACTAATGTGCGTGTTTTACTTCAACCGCAGTTAGCATCGAGTCTATCTCACTAACGTGCGTGTTTTCATTCTACCGTCGTTAGCATCGAGTCTATCTCACTAACGTGCGTGTTTTCATTTCAACCGCCGTTAGCATCGAGTCTATCTCACTAATGTGCGTGTTTACTTCAACCGCCGTTAGCATCGAGTCTATCTCACTAACGTGCGTGTTTTCATTCTACCGCCGTTAGCATCGAGTCTATCTCACTAATGTGCGTGTTTTACTTCAACCGCAGTTAGCATCGAGTTTATCTCACTAACGTGCGTGTTTTACTTCAACCGCCGTTAGCATCGAGTCTATCTCACTAATGTGCGTGTTTTCATCCTACTGCCGTTAGCATCGAGTCTATCTCACTAACGTGCGTGTTTTACTTCAACCGCCGTTAGCATCGAGTCTATCTCACTAATGTGCGTGTTTTCATCCTACCGCCGTTAGCATCGAGTCTATCTCACTAACGTGCGTGTTTTATTTCTACTGCCGTTAGCATCGAGTCTATCTCACTAACGTGCGTGTTTTATTTCTACTGCCGTTAGCATCGAGTCTATCTCACTAACGTGCGCGTTTTCATCCTACCGCCGTTAGCATCGAGCCTATCTCACTAATGTGCGTGTTTTCATCCCACCAACACTCCATCTCACTTCAATTCATCTAATTTAAATTTCTGTTCGGGTCTATCCCGTGGGTCTATCCCAATTTTACATTTCTGTTCGGGTCTATCCCGTTTTTACATTCATGTTCGGGTCAGTCCCGTTTTTTTAGAATTCTTGTTCGTTGGAATCATTTTGCAGCCCAATAACACAGGTAAGTATTTGGTGTCCACTTCTTTGTCTCAAGTTTTTTCAAAACTCAGACAAAGAGGGGCAAACTGTAGACACCAAATTTTGAATAATTTGTATGTGGCATCTACTTCATGATTTTTATTTTAGATCGCTTGCATTTAGTTCATTGTTGTGTGTTTTGCATTTTTTAGTTGTTATTTTATTTTAGTTTTATTCATTTTGCCCTTTTAGTTTGTCTATTTATTTTTATTTTGTCATTTTAGGTTTTTAATCACTTTTAAGTTTTAGATTTTAGTTTTTAGTTTTTAGTTTTTTTAGTTTTTAAGCTTAGCATAGAGTTTTTTGAAAAAGAAAAGGAAAACATCAAAAATATGTTTTAGTCATTTTGGTTTTTATTCAATGCTTTCTTGAAAGAAAAATGGAAATGAAAAATCATAAAAAAAGGAGAAAAAAGAAAATGTAGAAAAAGATGGAAAAATGGCCATTTTTGTTGTTTTTAAATTATTTTCATTATTATTACCTGGTTTTTGTCAATTTGTTATTATTATTATATTTATTAAGTTGAAAGTTAAAAAAAAAAAAAAAAAAAAAAAAAGAGTGATACGCGGCAGCAAGCTGCGTTTTTCGCAGCTTGCAAAGAAATGTTCGGCAGCTCCTTGGGCTGCAAATATAGAAGAGCTGGCTTGAAGTTTAGGGTTATCATGGGATATAAAAGGAAAGCTGAAAGGTAGCCGCAAGAGAGGGGAGCTCGGTTAGGGAAAAGAAAAACAGCAAAGGAAAAAGAAAGAAAGGCTGCGGGCTTTAGGGAGAGAACCAACAGAGTGAGCTTCATGGTGGGGAGAGTAAGAACGGCAAAAAGAAAAACTGAGAGCTGAGAGATTGAGAGTGGGGACAGCGAGAGAAAAACTGAAAGAGAGAGTTGGGGTTAGGGGTGATAGGAAGAAAAAGGGCTTAGAAGATCCAAGAAAACGAGAGAGGGAATCGGGGAGGCAAAGGGGGAGGTTGAGAGAGTTGACGGGCTGTAGGTAGAAACAAGGGGCTAGGAGTAACAGCTGAGGGTAGAGGGCTGCAAACGAAAAAACGGGGACGACCAAGGAGGTCTTTGAAAGAGAAGGTCGGACAGCAAAAGAAAACAGGGAGGAGAGGTTACTGGCTGGAGGTTGTTTATGGCTGGGGAGAGAGGATTTAGAGGACAGAGAGCTTCTGACGGGCTAGAAAGAAAGGGTTTTTGAAAGCAAAAAGGCAACCAGAGGAAAGGGGAGAGTCGGAGAAGAAAGCAAGGAAAACCAATCGAGGGGGAGAAGCTACGGCTAAAAACTGAAAACAACAAAGAAAGTTGCGGGAGGAGAGGATAACAGGATAGTGAACGTTGGCGGCTGTGGGGGGAGAAAAGAACTAGAAGGCTACGGGAGTTTTCTGGGGGTTGAAGGGAAAAACACGGAGAAGGCAAGCTTCGGGTCAAGCCAAAAGAAGGAGAGGAGCTGCTGGATTCTTTTCCCATACTCGCTGCCAACCTCTGTCGAAACCAAATCGTAAGATTTCTTTCTAGCTTTGCTTATAGATAGTTTCTGTGAGGCTCACTAGTTGTACTATCTGGTTCGACGATGAATCCGCAAGTATGGTGAAAAGATTTGCAGTAGTTTTTTTTTCATAGCTTAAAGCTGTTGCCTTTTGTTGATTATTTTATATGACAAGTTTGATCAGGGTTCCAAATTTGTTTAGTGTTGTTAATTTCATTCCCAAGCTGTATTTAGTAGCAAAGATGCTAACTTTGAAAAAGAAAATGACATTTATATGGCCAGTTCATGCATCTGAATTCATGTTGGATAAGTTGTAGAAAGGTCCCAGTTTGTGCGTGTGTTCTGTGCTGTTTTTCATGTTGAGATTCCAAAGTTTTACGCTGGCAAAATAGGAAGGAGGTTTGAGGGTCTTGTTACCTGGGTTTAGATGGTTTCAATTGAGGCTGTTTGTGTATAAATTTGCTGCAGCAAGTTCAGAAATATTCAGCTTGTTGCGTTGATATGTGAAGATTGGTTTTCTGGAATGGCTAAATATTTTGTTTTGGTCAGGTTCTTTCCTTTGGGTTTGTTTTATCTAAGTTTTATCATATTGCAAGCTGGCTGCCGAATCCTTTTGCAAAAAGCTTATGCTTCCAGATATGCATGCCACCAGTTTTTTATCTTGGCTGCAAACTTTTTCTGTTTTTCTTGATGAAGCTGCGGCAATGTTGTAACTAGAAAATGCAGAAGTGTTTTGATGTTTGCGACCTGCTTTCTGATTTGTTTGGGTCAAAGTTTAGCGTGAATATAGATCATTTCTGATGCTTTTTGAATCTGAAAGTTCGTTGGAAACTCATGGAATGAAATTGTTGAAGTTACCAAGTTATTACAAGTTCCTCCTTTCAAAAACACAGCAAGCAAAGGCTGCTGCATTTTTTCTTTCTTTTTCTTTCCCGCGTCTCCTTTCCCTTGGTTACTAGTTGGATGTTGCACGTCAGTTTCATGTTTGATCTTGTGATGGAGGAGAGCAAGGGAAGGTTGGTTGTTGAGTTTGCATGTTGAAATGTTTGGATCATGTTCGAACACTAAGAATTCTTGCTGCATTCTGTTTCGGCTGCATTGCTGCATTTTCTTTCACTAGCTGTCCTCTTTACATTTCTGGAAATAAGTAGACGCATGTTGGGTAAAAATAACAAGGTCCTGCATTTGCTTTGGGTGGTCAAATGGGTAGATTGTGTTACTTCACACATGCACATCTAGGTGGAGAAAGAGCGGCTGCTGAAGGATTTTGGCAGCCACCGAAAGTTTGTTGCAGAAAATTATTCGTAACTCTGTATGAAGCTGGGTTAGCTCTCATGTTTTAATTCCTGCAATAGCTCACAAAGCTGGGCTTCCCCACTTTGTTTGCATGATCACCTTGAGCTTTGTTTGTAGCTTTGGCCATTTTTCTAGGTAGCTAACAAGCTGCGAATTTGCAGCAGAAAAATGCAGCCGTCTTGTTGATGTTATTGCAGAAATGTTTTCCCTATCCTCTCGTTGTTTTCGTTTCTTTCTTTGCACATTTTGCTCCAGAATTTCTGTTTAACAAATGCCAGTTGACTGAGTTGATGTTGGCAAGTTATGCTAGAAGATTGGAATGATTTGGCTTGTTAGAGTCATAAATTATGAGGAAGTGCAGCTGGTTTGGCATTGCAGAAATTGTTTGTTGCAGAAATTTTTCTTCTACGTAGGTTGCATGCATGAAAACCTTTCAAATTTTACATTTGGCCCCCCAAGTCTTTCTTTGTTCCACTATGACCCAACCAATTAAATCATTTCATCAATTTGGTCCTTGGCAGCTTTAATTTTTTGCAATTGCGTGGCTTGCTTTGCTTCAATTAACTACCATGCTTTATTAATTGCACTTAAGTAATAACTTTAGGGACTTTATGGCTAAGTGAGCTTTGTTTTGCCCATTTCTTTTATTTTTTTTCTTAAATAAAGTGGTGCCTTGACCTTTTTATTATTTTGGAGGGTAATTGAATAATTTCACTTCATTGGGGCGTCAATTCAAGGGAGGTACACTCTATCCCTCATTTGCACTACATTTGACCTTACGTGCTCCTACGTGTTATGTGAATATGCATGTCTACTTCGCTTTCCTTACCTCCCTGCATGCATTTACTTGCTTTTACTTTTATTTAAGTTTTATGGGGTATGTGTACACCTCTTGGCTTGTAATAGATAGGGCTCGGAGAGCATCTTGTCCATTTCCCCTTCCCCTTTATGCTTTTATGGGGTATGTGTACACCTCTTGGCTTGTAATAGATAGGGCTCGGAGAGCATCTGGTCCACTTCCCCTTCCCCTTGCTTGCTTGTTTTTGTTGCTACATGTTAATTGCTTTATTAGGCTCTTGCATCTAGTCGAGCATGCTAAATGTTATGTGCTATGTGTTTACGAGTATTTTGGCATGTCTACTTGCTTTCATAGCCATGAATGAATGGAATGGATGAATGTACGTTTCCGCTAGTCAACGCTAGTCGGAATTCATAGAATGGGCTAGTCCAACGCTAGACCCTTAGGGATTTCCCCTCATTAGCATATCATTTGCTTGTGCACCACATATCATGCATTTTTTCTTAGTTTTATCACTTGGCATGCTCCTCGAACCCCCTTTCCCTTCATTTTAGGATTTTTGCATATCATGATAGTTGTAGGGTCCATTTGCTTGAGGGTCCCCTTCTGATAAGGGAAACGAGCGAGTGTGGCTACTCGATAGCCTTAGCACGCTAGTTTCGCCTTCTAATCAAAGGGAAAATCGAAGTCGACAAGTTAGGAGTCATTCCCATACCCGACCTGATGCATTCCCTTAGGTTCATTCATTCTCATTTATCACTCACTCATTCTTTTCAATTCACATTTTCCTTTCCTTATTGTTCATTTTGATTTCTACTTCACAAAATTGCATTTAATTACACCTATATGCACTTATCACTATATTCCATACACTTGCACACAAACACTTGGAATTTTCATACAATTACACACGTGCACCTTTTCATACACTTGCACACAAACACTTGGATTTTTAATTTCTTTCATACACTTTCACACTTGCACACTTGAGTCTCATTTGCATTAATCGACCTCTATGGGATTTTCCTTTGTTGGCCGCCACAATTCATGTGGTTTGGGACCAAAAGCCTCACGAGAGACATCGTAGAATTTAGGATTGCATTTTTCTTTCCGTTTTGCATTCATATAGTCATATCCAACGTGCGAACATATATTGGGTAGAAAATTAGGAAAGGTAAGGTTAAGTCGCGCAACTAGCCTTGGCTAGGTCAAAGGGGTGCCTTGGATTCTATCCTTGCCTTCCCCTTTGTCAAACGTGACCCCCGAACCTTTTTCTTTGGCTTACGTGGACTAGGAGTCGTTTTAAAAAGGGTTTTACTACTTTGTCTTTAAAAAACACTTTTTGGGTGACTTGGTACACCCCAAATCTATACCAAGTGGCGACTCCGTTTTCATATTTAAAAAACCCTTTTTTAAAATTTCATTTGGCCAAATCGTCGCTTTCCAAAGTCCCATGGCCTTTTTACTTTTCATTTTGCACACGTTCACACCACACACACATCATCAATCAAAAAATGGGGCGCGACACTTTTCCTCCTCAAGAAGCTCGGCCAAATGGTTGAAGAATGAAGATGATTTTGGGTCCAATTTGAACATTTAGTAAAGTTAAGGAATAGTAGTCAAAGTCCAAGATTGAATAGAAGGGTGACACTTGTCACCTTTTTGGTTTAAACTTATCCTCTTGTCTCTCCAATACAAATCCATCTAGGTAACTTCTAATTATCTCTAGCACCTAATAAATTACTCCCGGTATACAAAACTTAACATAATTGACTGAATTTTATCGCACTTACTACACTAGCGGTCCCACATCCGGTATACACTCTTAATTTCTCAAAAACTAACTTATACTAGAAAAATAATTTAAAAAACAATATTTACTTATAAAAATATCTCTAAAGTTAACATAATAACAAAAATATAGAAAACGGGTGCAAAGAAAGAAACTAAGGCCTAGAAATTCAGAAAATTTTCGGGTTCTCACACTCTTTCCCCCTTAAAAGAATTTCGTCCTCGAAATTCTCCTCATACCACAATCTATCTAGAAAGAAATCGTAACAATGCTATGATTAAAATGCTATGCTAAGAAAATCAGTGAAGACATAGGGAGAATACACTCACAATATCAGGTATAGATCTACTACTTTTATCGAGAATACACTCATTACATAAGGGTTGTATACACATAGTTCCATAAATACAATTATTTCAGCTAACACATCATTGCTTGCCGACTTTAACTATTATAGCAGCTTCACCATCCCAAAATTCATTTGTTCTGGGCAGTTCCTCACTTGGTGTCCCAGTTTGCCGCATCTAAAGCATGCACCAATTTTCACATAACATATTCCCGTATGAATTTTGTTACATGTTTCACACTTAGCAGCCACACATTTCTTCTTGAAGTGTCCATTCTTTTCCTTCTTCCTCCCCTTATCCCTCATAGCAACTCCATTTCCATCCATCTCTTTACGTTTCCCTTTGTTGTCGCGAGCACTTCCTTCACCTCTTTCATCTTTATTACTAGGAATGTCCTGTGAGGCCATTTGACTAGACGAAAGCACTAACTCAAACTTACTTCGTACCTCTTCCGGAATCCCTTCGTATTTCTTTTTCAGCTCTATGTTCTTGTGCAGTAGTTCAATTCTTTCCGAATACTCCTGTTTCCATCGCCCTTCCCAGTGCTCAGCTAATCTCTTTTGGAACTCTACTTCCTTTCGAAGAATCTCTATTTCCTTATACATCTCAGACAAATGTGCCATTTTACCGATTTGCTCGAACTCAAGGGATAGCCTGCCAAGCAAATTGAAAAAAATCAAAACAAGTAACCAAGTACACTTGGGACATTAACCGTATAACTGTTAAGTTCCCTCACACCCAATCCAACCACGAAAAATCAAACTTAGAAGCATACAGGTATAGAGGCCAAATCCTTTCTCTCAAATTCAATACCTAATTCCAAACTCTCGACTTCGACACAATAATAATCAAGTCAGGTCCACACTTTGACATCAAGAGATAAATGTCAAGAAATTATAGGCAAGGGTAGTTTATCGAGAGCCAAACTATGGTTATCGAATCTCACAAGAGGGGTAGAAAGTGTGACAGCCCCACCTCCCCCTAAGGCGAACCAGAGGGTTCGGTGGGCCGCCTGCCCAGCTCTCGCCGGGACTCAGTCGTTCACTACATTCCTCAAACAGATTACAAGATAAAACTCAAATATTACATCAAATTCTCCAATAATTACATGTCAAAAGCCAAGCGGAAATAATTCCCCAAACTATACATAAAATGATTCCAAATCCAAACTGTACAAGATATAGGCCATCCAGTCACGTGCACAAGTACAACAAGTCCTTCCTTCGCTTTGAGCCCTGTGGAGGGGAATAAAATATTTTTGGGGTGAGCTAGAAGCTCAGCGAGTAACCAGTAAAATCATTAAACAAATATATTTCACAATGTTGCATTTTGATGATGTCATGATTCAGAGATCAAATGTTCGTTTAGTGCTCTCGTGAGCCAGGGAAATCATAGCACTTGAACACCCAACGCTCAAATAGATCATTTAACATTAACATTAACATTAAGAGGGAGCCCCTTCTTGAGCTCCAGATAAACATGAACATGAACCATAAACAGAGTGGAGACGTTGGTGTCCAGCACAAGACTTTCCCAGAACTCATTGAAGCCAAATCATGTCATGAATCCACATGCAAGCACGCATGATATGCAATCAAATAAATAATACAAGAAACATTTCACAAGTACTTTGGAAATAGTTTAGGGTCACTCACCTCCATGGCTCAGAAATCATCCATCAAATATCATTGCCTTGCTCAAATCCAAGACTTAGATCACAAACTCAATGCAAACAAATCCCTTCAAAGTTCGGACAGCACTTCCCCTGAATTTGCTAACTTTTCCAGCCATCATGGCTTCATTATTCCTCATCCAGTCCCAAAGGTACACACACAACAACAAGTTCATCCAATAGCCACTCATCAAGCTCCAAGTAGTACTAGTACAAGTCAAGCTAGGGAAAAGTCAGGAAATGAAAGTTAAGCTCAAAACCAGAAAAATAGTTTTGACGTCATTTTGCGGTAATGGCACCAAAGGTACTACGATGGTCGGATGAAGGTGAAAGATACACCGTTTCGAAGCTAAGAGATAGGTCTACAATATTACAGAAGGTCACTCAACCCAGTTTCGAGTGTAACCAGGTCAAAAATGCAAGATACTATACCAGAATCACAAAAACAGATTCACCAAAACGCATTCTAGCGGAAACATCATAACTCAGGCTCTACAAGTGCAAATCCAGAAATTCCAAAACCATATGAAAGCTAAGAAACAGGTATAAATTTCATCATAAGGCCTCAACAACCAATTTGGAAGAAATTCCAGCCAAAACAACCAATTACAGGCGCAATTCTTACATTCGGGTAAAACCAGAACAGCAATAGTAATTTCGACTTTTCTCATTCTACACTACTACGATTGACCTGAAATTTTGTAGGCACCTCTAAAATGTCATTCCCTACAACTTTAATGTTTTGAGCTAAGGCCAATTAGACCTCTAGCTAGGACCTAAAAATTCGGACAGAATGCTCCCTTAAGAACCCTAGGTTTTTCAATTTTCTTCCAAAACAGAAATTGGTTGCAATTGTTCACTTTTTCCACCTCATAGAGTCCTTAAACATCATTTCCAATCATCATACATGACCACATAATCATACTCATATGAAAACAGAAAAATCCCCAATAATTATAAAACTTCACCAATTCAACCAAAACCAAGATATAATACATAAAAGTGCATCTTATACCACCACCAATCATCAATTAAGCATCACTAGAGGCAGGAGAGTGGTTCTTCACAACTCCCCTTAGCCATACAAGAGATAGAGCAACAAATCACCTTAGCTTTCCAAACAACTTCACAACCAAGCTCAACTCCACCAAACTAAGAGGTTTTATGGAGTAATTGGAAGATTAATCGGTTTAATTGAAAGATTGGGCAAGATTGGAGACTAGAAAATTGAGAGCTTTTCCTTCCTTTTTGCTTGATAAGGGCCGGCCAAGAAGCTTGTAAAATGAAGCTTATTTTGGTCAATTTTTGGTATTTATTTAGTAAAGGTAAAGGTAAAGTTAAATGGTCAAAGTCCAAGATTAAATCACAAGGTGACATTTGTCACCTTTTGGTTCAAAACTTATATTTTTGTCTCTCCAATACAAATATCTTAACACTTTGTAAAATAATATCATTTAATACAAAATTCCAACAAGTTGTCAAAAATATAATGCATTTACCGCACTAGCGGGTCCCACGTCCAAAATACGCTTTTAATTTCTCAAAAACTAACCGATACTAGAAAAATCATTTTCAAACTATCTTTGCTCATAAACTTTATCTGGGGAATTTTTCTAATAAAGAAAATATAGAAAAGGCGGGCAATTAAATAAAATAAATCCTAGAAAATTAGAAAATTTCCGGGTTCTCACACTCATACTTTTCGGGGCGTCACAGAAAGTACCTCTATGGTTGTAGCTAGACTAACTCAAAGTCAAGTAAACACTTATCAAGTCCTCATGGTCATAGCAAAAGGGAACATGTCTTAGGTGCGAATTCCCTTACAATCTAGCCACCCTCGAGAAAACCCGAGCCAGACTAGTACAAGAATAGTCCATGATAACACTTTCATATCAAACCCCCTCGATCAGTCTTATTACGAGATCTAATGTAAAATCTTCTGTGCCTTGGCCTTTGCCATCCAGACTTACCTCAAGTTCAATCAAGATACAGATCCTTATTCTCACGCTCTCCACCACTATTTGGTACTGTAGACACCAAATTTTTAAATAATTTTCATCATATTTTTATTTTTTGTTTTTAGTGATAATTCTTATCTATTTTTATTTGTTAATTTCATGATTGTGGTTTTAGACTCTTAGCATTTGTATAGCATTTTAGATTATTATTATTATCTATTATTTTATTTCAGTTTTTGCTTTTATTCCTTGTTGCCCTTTTAGTTGTTGTAAGACTTTTAGCATAAAATTTGTCAAAAAAGAGAAAATTATTCATAAAAAATATGTTTTTATTTCTTTTTACTGTTTATTAATTGAAAAGAGAGAAAATTGCTCGCAAAAAAAATATTCTTTAAATTTTAAGATTCCATTTATGAAGGTTTGTTGTTTATTTATTTAGTTAACAAAAAAAAAAAGGAAAGCCACGCACGCGCGCTGCATTCCGTTCCAGTTTCGTGCGAGGCAGCAAAAATAGCGCGGCCCTGGTTTGTTTTTCTTCCAGTTTTCTTCCATTTTTTCTCCATTTTTTGGGCTCCGTTAGATCATCACAGTACTGTTACACTTGGCTTTCATCTACAAGCCCAGAGCAATCTAGAAATGGAAGCTAATCCGATGGCTGAGAGGGGAACGGAGACTTGAAGCTGCTTCTGAACCATTAAGATGAGGTTAAGTCTGGGAATCTGATATAAAAAGAAAAAAGGGAGCGAGTTCTGGGAAGGAGTCGGCGGCTAGGTTTAGCAAAAGAGCGGAGAGATAGAGTAAGAACAAGGGCGGCTAGAAAGAAGAAGAAAGAAAGAAAAAGGTGGGCGGCTGGGTAAAGAGTGAATCGAGAGTGAGAGGAAGAACAGCGGCTGAGGAAACTAAGCGAGAGAGAGCTCCAAGGGAGAAACAAAAGAGAGGTAGAAACAAGAGAAGAGGCGAAAGCTTAGTGAGCAAAGAGGGAGGAAGGATCTGGAAAAAGGGAGAGGGAGTTGGAGAGAGACGGAACTGAGCAAAAGAAAAGTGACTGAGGAAGAAGAAACCCACGGCCCTCGTCCGTTTTCCATCATCGCGGAGAGGCAAAGGTGTTTGCTAAAGATCGTTTCAATCTAATCCCTTTTTCCGGCTGTCCAGGTATATTACTCTCTCCATCTGTTAACGTTATCCTTTCCGTGCTTGTATTCGGAACTCTGGATTTTGTTGGAAGGCAATGGGAGGCATATTGTTGGTTATGATTTTTAGCCTAAAGCTGTTATCTTTGACTGTTACATTGCATGATTATCATGTTAGGATCTGCAGTGTGTTTGATTTTTGATTCCTAGGTTATAGTTTAGTATCAAGATGTTAGCCTCTGACAAACGCCTCTAGGGTTCTTTAGAAAGCTGATTTCGTTCCTCTGTCGTTGCATGTTCACCCATTTGGTTCTTTGTTTGATCTGTAATGACTGATTTCCTACAGTGAGGTTGTGTTAGTATTGAAGTTTAACGAATTTTGGGTAATAAATTTGCTGGTTTGCGTTTGAAATTGCGAGAAATGACTGAATAAGTTGCTGCAGAGGAAACCAACGAAGAAGAGTTGTATGATCTGTTCATTTTGATTCTTTTTCGGGTGACTGAATTTCTTGCTTGACTCAGTTTTTTTTTGTGTTTGGATTGACTTGCTGTATGATGGCAGTGCCGTGTATGCTCTGCTGCAATTTTAAGCCGCAAGATACGATGTAGCATCAGGCTACAATGCGGCAGGTCTGCTACGGCAATAGAGTTTTTATGTCTTAGAAAGCTTTGGCTGTTCTAACCGAAGCTTGCATCCATATCCGTTAGTTCGGACGCTTTCATTGTCTGTTCTTTTGGGGTCCAATGTTTGATAATGAGAAAGTTTGCAGTGATGGAGTGATTTTTACTTGCCACAGTTTTGGTAAACCAGAAGCTAGGAAAAGATTTGCAGCTTTGGTGCTCCTTGTTTTATTCCTTCTGCATTTTTTGCTGCGCTTGAACCAAACTGAAGTTGCGTATCTTTGGTTCATGGTCTGATTTCATTTATCTACCTCAATGGAGCGATTCGATCATGTGCATAACTGACTTTACCGCAAGTTTCATTCCTTTCTTGGCTGCATTTCTGGTCCAGTTGCTTTGATTGGATCCTCTAGGATTGATACTCATATTAATGACAATGGGATGAAGTTTAGTGGTAATGGGTTGAACGAATTCATGGCTTGTTCTTGTAAGTTTGCAAATGATCGAAACCTTCGTTGCTCCAGATTCAGTTTCCTTTGCTGTTTTTCTTTTATGTTCAGCTCCCTGTTTGATTTCCGTGGGGTGAACGATGGCATTTGGTTGATGTTAACAACATGGTCCTGAGGTCACTGCACCTGTGTTTGTTTTGGTTTGATTTGTTTCATGTCAGTGAGTCTCGTTTGGAATGAGAAAATTGCAGCAAGCTTTCTTTTCTGTTGCAGTAGTTTTCCTCGTAACATTTGCATGAAAACTTCAGAAAAATGATTGTCTTTTGTTGCTTGTTTGGATGTTGAAGTGATGTGTCTTGATTAGCTTCAAACTATGATTTTTGTCTGAAAAATCTTCGAGCCAAGATGCATATTTAGGTCCGAAATCCGAGAAGGAAACGAAAATGCAGCAAGTTTCATTTTGGTTGTTGCAGAAGCTGTTTCGTAGTTGTCATTTGCATGAAGTGTTTCCATGAATTGTAACTTTCAGAGGTGTCTAGCCATGTTTGTTAACTGAAGTTGGATCAAAGTTTTGTATGGATCTTGCTTGCCGAGATTTTGTTGAGAATCGTGGAAGCTGTTGAATGAAGATTGCATGAGAATCACTTGGTTGTCGAATGTTTTGCTTGATGCAGAGAATGCTTTCGTTACATTTGCATGCATTTTGCATGAAGAAATTCCCAGAAAATTGCTTTTTAGCCTCCCTAGTTTCCCATAATCCCATTTTGGCTCATAACATTGGAAAATTTCCTCAATTCTATGCCTTCAACATGTTAATTTTCCTTGGGATGTTTTCATTTGATTCGTACATAGACTTTTATGAACTTTAGGATGAAATAAGAAAGTTTCAATAGTTTTTTTTGAAGAGCTTATAGTTTTGATTTCCATTTGATTAAAATTTTAGTTAATTTTGTCGTTTAAACCTAATAAATTGTTTCATTTCCTCTTTTGTCAAGATTTAGCATTTGAATTTGAGGAGTTCCATTTTAAACTCTTAATTTTTCATTTCAAACTTTTAAAACTTGTTTATTATTATTTAGGGCTTTGTTTGCTTTAATTTGTTGCACATAGATGTTTTATTTTTGTAAACCCCTTGAGTGATTCCGTTTCATGTTTAATTTTTATCTTTGTGTGTAATTTTCATTGTGTTTACTTTTATTTTGTGGTGTTTTATTTCCTGTTTAATTTTTCTACCATTTCGTTAATTGATAATTAAAGTGATGCCTTGACCCCTTTTTGTTATTTTGGAGGGTAAATAAGTAATTTCACTCCATTAGGGCCCAAACTCAAGGGAGGTACACTCTATCCCTTATTTTTACTTTATTTGATCCTATGTGTACTTATGTGATTTATGTGTTTAATTGCATGCCCTTTTGATTGTTTTCATTTTATTTATTTATTCGCTTTAGTCGTCTTAATTTCGTATATTTATTTTAGCTTCATTTTGGTTACTTAAAAGGTATTTAAATGCCAAGTTGTAATAGTTAGGTTTATTTTATTTTATTTATTTTCATTTCCCCTCTTAGATTGTAGTAGGCTTCCCCCCGTATGCAATAGTTAGGGCTTTATTTGCTTTATTTGCCTTATGTGTGTTTTGCATGTCTATGTGCTATGTGTTACCGCTTTCTTAGGGTCTTGCATCTAGATATCATGATTATGTGTTATGTGTTTATGTGACATTATGTGTTTACTCGCTTTATTATGCTTTTATGAGATTATAATTAATGTGTGACGTTATCACACTAGTCCAACGCTAGTTGTGATCCATTTCTCGATACCACACTAGTCCAACGCTAGTTGTGGTTTCCTTGTCCGATTTCTCACTAGTCTAACGCTAGTGAGAAAGTAGAAATGTGAACTAGTCCAACGCTAGACCCTTAGGAGCCCATTCACGCGTTAGATCATGATTGTGTGATAAAATCACTCCATCTCATGCATACCTTTATTTTTTAGGGCCTCTTTCACCATATTGCATGACACTTTCCTTATATATGTATACCTCTTCCCCCATATTTTCCCTTATATGTATATTACTTGCCCCTTTGCATGATACATAACATTAGACTTGCATTTCATTTTAGAATTAGGATTAGGGTAGTGCATTTGCTTGATTAGATTAGGGAACGCCCCTTGGATATGGGATATGGACGAGTTTGGCTTTTCTAGCCTTAGCACGCTCGTATTCCCTCTATTAAAAGGAAAAATTGAGTCGCGAACATTAGTCCCCCGTACCCGACATGATGCATTCCTTTAAGACATGTATGTTTCTATAATTATTTTATCCTTTTCCTTTTCTTAGAATCTCATATTTTCGCATTATTCGTGACCTCTCCGAAGAGTCATTATTGGGCATCACAATTAATGTGATTGGCACCATTCAAGCTTTGAAGAGAAATTTTGCCCCTCGATGCCCCCCTAGGTCTAGGGTTTGCATTCATATAGTACATCCAAATGTGATAAATCTTTAGGTTAAAACAAGAAAATTTGTGACTAAATCACGCAACTAGCCTTGGCTAGGTCGAAGGGGTGCCTTGGATTTTTATCCTTGCCTTCCCCTTCGTCAAATGTGACTCCCGAACATTTCCTTTGATTTTCGTAGACTAGGAGTCGTTTAAAAGGGGTTTTTCTACTTTTTCCTTTGAAAACTCATTTTTGGTGACTTGGTACACCTTAACTCAATACCAAGTGACGACTCCGATTTTCATTTCAAAACCCTTTTCAAACTTATTTTGGGTCAAAATCGTCGCATTTCAAAGTCCCATTTAGGCCCAATTCATTTTCTTTACTCATTTTCTTTTAAATCAAAAAATTCATTTTTCAAATCAAATTGAAATTCACTTTTTTAAACCATTTATTTTTCTTATAAAAAATGGGGCGCGACAGGTACTCAAGTCCAAGAATCCATAATAAGATAATTCACAACTCGAGCCGGCCGGTCCCAAGAGTAAATTATCCATACTATAGATTCCTACCTGACATACATATCTATCTTCCTGAAGTTCCATGATAAAGATTTTTACACTTATAACATACACGGTTCATAACTTATGCTCAAACGAGCACTTAGACACATTCACGAAATCAGGACCATAACACCACTTGGCCCCAAGCTCACTCCACGCAGAGACCACGTGAAGCAGCTCTGATACCACATGTGACAGCCCCACCTTACCCTAAGGCGAACCAAAGGGTTCAGCGGACAGCCTGCCCAACTCTCGCCGGGACTACAGATCCGGAACAAACGGAAACCTTACCAGATGCTCAAAAGAACTTTGAGAAGATAATATTCAAAACCCAATTGAGCCGAACTAAAAGATACAATCAATGTTTAGTACAACGTTCCCACGAAAAAAATCAAAACGAGATGAAGAGCCGCTGCCCTGTCGCAATCCAACCAAGTACAAGTATACTTTGTTTGACATGAGAGAATATACAGTCCCAAAGACATATAACCATAAGGAAACGCTGTACAATATACATATTAGTAAGTTTACACACCAAAAGAAACATTTTTGTTAAGATACATTTGGGGTTTCCAAATTGTCGAGGAGCTATACCCAAAAGAGCAAAAGAATTTCTAACTAGCTTAACTCATTCTTCAAAACGTCGAAGTTCCAGAAGATGGTTCCCTATAAGGAAAACAAGGATAACGGGACGGGGTGAGCTAAAAGCTCAATGAGGTACAAAAAGTATAAACAGTAGAAATCATGAGAAATCACTTTTAGGGCACATATACACATCAAATACGAGAAATGAATGAACACCACAATTTAAAGGATACAGGTGGCTCTCAAGAGTTAAATCCCCGTTGCAATACTTGATCCAACCTAGTTGAACCTCCGTCAACATTCAAATGAAGGAACCGGTCCAGTAGAACACCACTTTAACGCCAAATTCCGTTCACCAAACATACCCCTTACCGGGCCCGAACGCCAAACAGGAACAGAAATGGTAATACTCGAGTATACCGGAATCAAGAGTCTCAATACCCAAAGATTCCCCAGGAACAGGCACCCATGGATTGTCAATTATCTCGACCAAACCCTTGCTGGCTCGACTTAATTAACTCCCCATGAGGTTAAGCTCAAGTCAACAGGAAGATCGTTGCACATACTTCCAAACGATCTCATAACAAGCGCAAGTAACAAGTTCAAGTTCATAACAAGTACAAGTAATAGATTCCAGTTCATTCAGTACAGGCAAGAGAACGAGTGTGATAAAGTACATCCTCGTCTCATTCAGAATAACAGAGTTCATAGTTATCCATGTCACACATTTCAAGTATAGATGAACCAATTAAACAACAATTCAGGGGAGTGGTACACTCACCAGTTCCAACAAGGGTAATTTCAAAAGTTTCCTTCCCAAGTGTGGCTTTACTCGCCGGCACCTCCTAGAACAATCAAGGGCAAACACTTAAGACTTGACTCTAAGACCTAGTAAATGAAATTCGCAAGTAAGACTCGGGTACGAGTCATATGCCTATTCAAATGAACCAGGAATGCAAAGCAAAGAGGCGATTTCGGAGTGAAAAGGTAACAATTGTTCTTAAAGGCATGAACAACCTAAAATCCCTACCTACAATGATTGACCAACTCCAAATGTGAAGTAGAAAATGAAAGTAAGATCAATACTAGGAAAATAGGATTTTCCAGTTTTGCGGCACCCTATATGAAAAATCATATCTCAAGTTTTGTAAGTCCAAAATTGATAAAAGTTATACCGTTGGAAAATACATTCAAAGGGCTACAACTTTCCAGAAAACATCATGGTAAGATTCAGAACGCAAGTCAGTCAAATTCAAGCCTCAAGTTGCTGCTTATCCAGTGAAAGACAGAACAGGTTCAAATTTTCAGTCAAATTTGAAAAATCACCATAAATTGCACAGACATAAACAGGGTCTGAAATTTATACGGTTTATAGCCCTATGAATCTAGTTTAAAATGCAATAAATGGAACTCAATTCTGATTTTCCTACATCAAGATATAGTAGATTCCCCAAGACTGCTCAAGGGTCCTGCGAAAATTTCAGTAGCACTTCCCTTAGATTTCCGTACTTTACCTTGCTACCATCAACCACCAAATTTCATAACAAACAATCACCATTGCACATACCAATCATATTCTAGGAAACACCCTTAAGATACAACCAATTGGTAGCTCCAAAACCACCCCCAATCATGATCAAATTAAAACCCTAAACCTGAAATTTTCCGTACAAAGCGGAAATTTTCCGCAAATAGCGACATAATAACACACCAAAGCTTCATTCTAGACCATACTAAGCTATCATCCATGGCCAACCAACATTAAACATATAAAAATATAAAAATTATGAATAAAAATGAAAATTCCACAATCTCTACCAAAAGTCATGAAATAACCCACAAAACACCTCTTTAACTAACACAAATCACTAATTCAACATTAACAAGACCAAAGAAAGCATTCCTTAGCTACTCACCTTACCAACTCAAGAAAAGAGACAACTTAGCACTTCTCCCTTCCAAACCACTCCACTAACTAGCTCAATACTACTTAGCTAAGGGTTTTTATGGAGTAATTTCAAGTTGTAACGGTTAAGTTGTGAGATTGGAGCAAGAAATGAAGAACCAAGGTGAAAGCTTTCCTTTCTTTTCCTCCTCAAGAAGCTCGGCCAAATGGTTGAAGAATGTAGATGATTTTGGGTTCAATTTGAACATTTAGTAAAGTTAAGGAATAGTAGTCAAAGTCCAAGATTGAATAGGAGGGTGACACTTGTCACCTTTTTGGTTTAAACTTATCCTCTTGTCTCTCCAATACTAATCCATCTAGGTAATCTCTAATTATCTCTAGCACCTAATAAATTACTCCCGGTATACAAAACTTAGCCTAATTGACCGAATTTTACCGCACTTACTGCACTAGCGGGTCCCACATCCGGTATACACTTTAATTTCTCAAAAACTAACTTATAGTAGAAAAATAATTTAAAAACTATATTTACTTATAAAAATATCTCTAAAGTTAACATAATAACAAAAATATACAAAACGGGTGCAAAGAAAGAAAATAAGGCCTAAAAATTCAGAAAATTTTCGGGTTCTCACACGCCACCTGCCGAGTTCTAAAACAAGATAGAAGGGGGAGCCAACAACCACCGAAGACCAATTCTGGACTAGCTAAGGGAGAAGGGACTAAACCCAAGGTGCCGGCTCGAGTGTATTCATTAGAGCTACAACAGGTCCCTGACTCTTCCGAGGTCGTAGAAGGTACGAACCCTGTATTTTACCGACTTGCAAAGGTCTTAGTAGATCCCGGTGCCACCCATTTCTTTGTTAACCCTAATTTCATGTGTGATATTGATATCAAGTCTGCTACTTTATCTTATGACCTAGAAGTTAGTACCCCCACTGGGGACCATCGTTTGATCACTAGCATGGTTTATAAGGACTGCGAGGTTTGGGTAGGAGAGAAAAAATTGTTAGAGGATTTGATTAGCCTGTCCATTAAGGGGTACGACGTGATCTTGGGCATGGACTGGTTAGCCAGGTATAATGCTCAATTAGATTGTAAGAAGAAGGTGGTAGAGTTCCACATTCCTGGGGAGGCGACCTTAAGGTTAGATATAAGGGGAAGGTTAGCCTCATCCGCCTTGATCTCGGGCATTCGGGCTAGAAAACTGCTAAGTAGAGGGGCGCAAGGGTTCTTAGCCTTTCTAATCAATACCCCCACCGGTAAATTGAAAGTAGAGGATGTGCATATAGTAAAGGAATATCCAGATGTATTCCCTGATGAGTTAGTATCCCTACCTCCAGAGAGAGAGATAGAGTTCAAAATTGACTTGTTACCTGGAACGTCACTTATCTCAAAAACCCCGTATCGGATGGCCCCTGCTGAGCTTAGGGAGTTGAAATTGCAGTTACAAGACCTTTTGGAACGGGGTTTCATTCACGAGAGTGGGTCTCCCTGGGGAGCCCCTGTGTTATTCGCGAAGAAAAAGGACGGGAGTCTGCGTATGTGTATTGACTACCGAGGGCTGAACAATGTGACGGTTAAAAATAAGTATCCATTGCCCCATATTGATGAGTTGTTCGACCAGTTGCAAGGAGCAGTGGTCTTTTCGAAATTAGATCTTCGACAGGGGTATTACTAATTGTTGATTAGGAAGGAGGATATCTCAAAAATTGCTTTCAATTCGAGATATGGGCATTATGAGTTCGCAGTTATGCCCTTCGGACTAAACAATGCCCCTGCCGCCTTCATGGATCTGATGCATAGGGTTTTTAAGCCCTACCTGGATCGATTTGTCGTTGTCTTTATTGATGACATCTTGGTTTACTCCAAGACTTGTGAGGAGCATGAACAGCACCTAAGAATCATTTTACAAACCCTAAGAGAACATCAGTTGTATGCCAAATTTAGTAAGTGCGAGTTTTGGCTGGAAAGAATTTCTGTCTTAGGGCACGTAATTTTCCAAGAGGGCATCTCGGTTGACCCGGCGAAAGTAGAAGCCGTGATTAATTGGGAGAGGCCAGAAAATCCCACGGAGGTCCGTAGTTTCCTAGGGTTGGCTGGGTACTATAGGCGTTTCATTAAAGACTTTTCCAGACTGGCCGGTCCTTTGACCGACTTGACAAAGAAACATGGCCGTTTTATGTGAGATGCCAAGTGTGAAACGAGTTTTCGGGAGTTAAAGAAGAGACTAACCATGGCCTCGATTCTAGTTTTGCCAAACGGAATAGACGGTTTTACCGTTTATACCGACGCTTCGCGGGAAGGTCTGGGGTGTGTGCCGATGCAAAACCGGAATGTGATATCTTTCGCCTCTAGGAAATTGAAACCCCATGAGCAGAACTACCCAACCCATGATCTGGAGTTAGCCGCAGTTGTTTTTACTCTGAAAAAGTGGAGACACTATCTATACGGGGTAACCTTCAAGGTATACTCCAACCATAAGAGCCTTAGATACCTCTTCTCGCAAAAGGAGTTGAATATGAGACAGCGATGGTGGATGGAGTTTCTGGAGGACTATGACTGCACTATCAACTACCATCCGGGGAAAGCCAACGTAGTGGCGGATGCCTTAAGCCGAAAGGCTCAGGTAGCGGAATTAATGATTAAAGAGTGGGATCTGTTAGAATCGGTTTGTGAGTGGAAACCCTGTTTTGGAAGTCAAAAGGTGATTTTTAGTAATATTAAGGTAACGTTCACTCTATTGGAGCGAATTAAAGAAGCTCAGAAAGAAGATGCTATGGTACGGAAGTGCAGAGAGAAAGTGAAAAAGGGAAATTACCGGATTTTAACTTCAGTCCCGAGGGGATTTTGAAATACCGAAATCGAGTAGTGGTGCCCAAAGATGAAGTGTTAAAGAAGGAGCTTTTAGAGGAAACTCATCGATCCAAGTATACGATCCATCCGGGTAGTAGCAACATGTACCAGGACCTAAAAGGAGTTTACTGGTGGGACAACATGAAGAAGGAAATAGCTCAATACGTGCAAAAATGTCTCATTTGCCAACAAGTTAAGGCGGAGCATCAAAACCATATGGCTTGTTACAACCTCTTGAAATACCCGAATGGAAGTGGGAGAACATAACAATGGATTTCGTTTCAAGTTTGCCGCGAACACAACGAGGACATGATGCCGTTTGGGGGATCGTCGACCGGTTAACCAAATCGGCCCATTTCTTGTCGGTAAACATGAAGTATTCCATGAACAAACTGACTCAAGTGTATATGGACGAGATCGTAAGGCTACATAGAGTTCCTGTGAGCATCGTTTCGGATAGAGATCCCCGCTTAATACCACATACCACCCCCAGACGGATGGGCAGCCTGAGCGAACCATCCAGACGCTCGAGGATATGTTAAGGACCTGTATTCTGGATTTTAGGGGTAACTGGGGTCAACACATGACCTTAGTAGAGTTTGCCTACAATAATAGTTACCACTCGTCGATCCAAATGGCACCTTACGAAGCGCTTTACGGAAGAAAGTGCAGGTCACCGATCTATTGGGAGGAAGTCAAGGAAAGGAAAGTTCTAGGTTCAGCGGCTATTCCATGGATAGAGGAGGCATGCGAAAAAGTCAAGTTGATACGACAAAAACTCCAAACAGCTCAAAGCCGACAAAAGAGCTACGCGGACAATCGAAGAAAGGATCTGGAGTTCGAAGTTGGGGACCGTGTTTTCCTTAAGGTCACACCATTACGAAGTGTCACGGCGGGTAGAGGAAAGAAACTTCAACCGAGATTCGTCGGACCTTTCAAGATTCTCCAGAAAATTGGTAAAGTAGCGTATTGACTTGAACTACCGTCGAGTCTATCCAAAATCCATGACGTTTTCCACATCTCAATACTTAAGAAATATTATCCTGATCCATCTCACATCTTACAACTAGAGAAAGTCGAGATAGATGAATCCCTCACCTATGAAGAGAAGCCAGTACAGTTGCTTAACCGAAAGGTTAAGGAGCTGAGAAACAAACGAATACCTTTGGTGAAGATTTTGTGGAGAAATCACGGGATTGAGGAGGCTACCTGGGAGGTGGAAGAAGAAATGCAAAAGAAATACACAGAACTGTTTGAAAGTTAAGGTGAGAAATTTCGATGGCGAAATTCTTGTCAAGCCCCATTTTTGAAAAAGAAAATAATCTAGTTTAAAAAATGGATTTTGATTTATTTTTTGATTGAAAAATGAAATTTTGGTTTAAAAAGAAAATGAAAAACATGGGTCTAAATGGGACTTGAAAATGCGACGATTTGACCCAAAATATAATTTAAAAAGGGTTTCTTTTGAATGGAAAATGGAGTCGCCACTTGGTATAGAGTTAAGGTGTACCAAGTCACCTAAAAATGAATTTTTAAAGAAAAAGAAAGTAGAAAACCCCTTTTAAACGACTCCAAGTCTGCGAAAATCAGAGAAAAAAGATTCAGGAGTCACATTTGAAAAAAGGGAAGGCAAGGATAAGAATCCAAGGCACCCTTTAAACCTAGCCAAGGCTAGTTGCGCGATTTAGTCAAAGATTTTCTTATTTTAACCTAAAGATTTATCACATTTGGATGTACTATATGAATGCAAACCCTAGACCTAAGAGGGTATCGGGGGGTCGAAATTTCTCTTCAAAGCTCAATTGGTGCCAATCACATTAATTGTGATGCCCAATGTGGACTCTTTGGAGAGGTCACGAATAATGCAAAAATATGAGACTCTAAGAAAAGAAAAGAAAAAAAGTAAAGAAATATACATGACCTAAAGGAATGCATCATGTTGGGTACGGGGGACCCTAAATCGTGACTTTTGTTTTTACTTTTGGTTAGAAAAAGAATGAGCGTGCTAAGGCTATATGTAGCCACACTCGTCCATCCCCCTTACCAAAAAGGTGACTCCCTAACCTAATCAGGCAAATGACCCTAATGACTAGAGTGAAATGCAAAAATCCTAAAGATCATACTTTGAATGTGGGAAAGGGGAAAGGATCATGCCAAAATGTAAAAAAAATACTAAGAAAAATGCATGAAAATGTAGTGAGGGCATGCGAGTATGTACTAGCGAGGGGCGGCCCTATTAGGTCTAGTGTTGGACTAGCCCTCCACTAAGGCTCTCTCGCAAGCATTGGACTTATGAGGGCGAGGGGAAGACCATGACTAGCATTGGACTAGTCACGGTGACGTGCATTCATCCACATAATCAGATGTAATACTAAAGCACAATAGACATACAAAAGCACATAGCACATAGCATTTATCACATAAGCATGCTCATCTAGATGCAAAAACCTAAGGAAAGCAATTAAACACATAGGCATATAGGCGCACACAAACACATAGCACACAAGCCCTATCTGTGACGCCCCGAAAAAAAAAATGATGAGTTTGAGAACCCGGAAATTTTCTAATTTTCTAGGGTTTATTTTATTTAATCACCCGCCTTTTCTACATTTTCTTTATTAGAAAAATTCCCCAGATAAAGTTTATGAGCAAAAATAGTTTTAAAATGATTTTCTAGTATCGGTTAGTTTTTGAGAAATTAAGGATATATATCGGACGTGGGACCCACTAGTGCGAAAAAGTTCGGAAAAATTCGGCCAATTAGGTTAAGTTTTGTGTGACGGCCCCACTTTCCCCTAGGGCGTACCCCAGGGTTCGGCGGGTCGCCTGCCCAGCTCTCGCCGGGACTCACTTACTCACTACAGTCCTCCAATGAAGTATAAGAAAATGTGAAATCTCACAGTATAGTTTCCAATGAAGTATGTGAAATCTCAAATATTACATTCAATTCTCCAAGAATTACATATCACAAGTACCAGAAAGTAAAACCTAGAAAAACTCATAACTACAATCACCACGCCAACTATGTACATCTTACTCGTCAACTTTTAACAAATACAAATTCAAGTATTCTATAGCTCAAAATCTAACCACCTTCCCGAGCGATCCCCGTGCCGTCCCCCTGCTAAGGAAAACAAATGGAACGGGGTAAGCTATATGCTTAGTAAGTAAACAGGGGCAAAAGCGTAAATTTTCACGTATCAACCAATTATATGGTAAGAGTAAAGCAAAAGCAGAAAAGTAACATCACATAATAAGGATACAGGTGGCTCCAAAGCCAATCATGTGCCATGTATGATCTCCTGCCGACACTCCGTCGACTACAATTAATGGTCCGTAGAACTTCACTTGTACTCCCACCGTACACCTTATCACCCTCTCTGGCCAGTCACCTCACAAACTTGCCCGGGCGAACGAAATCACAAACTTGAGCTTGAGTCACAAGCTCGGGTCACAAACTTGGTCCACATACTCGGTGAACCGGATTCACAAACTTGGTGACCTCAAACCAAGTTGGACTGACTTCGACCAAGCCCTAACCGGCTCGAATAGTCCATCTAGGTATTGAGATCGGGCCCCGAACTCACAAACTTCACAAAATTATTCAAAAGTCACCCCGAGCCACAAGCTCAAGGGTTTTAGTTCCAAAATTGCTCATATACACAAGCCATGTACAAATATGTGCGCAAATTTAGGGTTTAGGTCAAGTGCGATAAAGTACACCCTCGCCTAAGTACCCTCTTCATACATATCGAAACACATAAGCAACTAACACACAAGAGCGGCCTGAATACTTACTCAAAATACAAAAGTAGCACAAGAGCAAAAATCACTGCGTGCGTGTTAGCTAGTAGTGGGTCCCACCGGCTCCGCCTAGCTCACCACTATCTGAAATAGAAGATTGCATCACATAATATCACAAACGGCCACTAACGTGCCTAAAACAAGCAAAACAACAAAATTGGCACATGCAAGTGCGGAAACGGCATACGGAAACGGGAATGGCGGCCTAGCCGTTTTGCCGTCAAAACTGTTTTGAACACAATCGAGGCTACGAGTGTCGGATCATGGTACATGAGGTACCGTTGTGAAGCTAAGAGAAAAGTATATAACTTTCATGAAGACACCTAAATCCGGATCCGAACAGAGATGGGTCGAAAGTATGGAACACAGTGCCAGAAATTTGCACTTTAAGGTGACGGACAGGGTATGTTGGCTGGATCGTAACTCCCAGCTCACAAATCCAAATCAGGAAATTCCAAAGGCATTAGAAAGATAAGACATAAGGCTAAAACTTTCATGAAGGTCACTCAGTCAAATTTCCAGTGTAATCTAATCGAATTTCCCATTCATACAACCTGATTTCAACTACTCGGCTAATCAACCGCATTGCATTCAAGTGACCATATCTCAGTCTACCAAGGTCCGATTAAGGTGTTCTTGGCGGCGTTACAATGCTAAGACAGGGAAATAATACTTTCATGTTTTAACAAATGACTAAATCCAAACGGATTACAGTGAATAAACTCAACCAAAAGGACTAAACTGTCCACGCGGAACTCTGGAAAGTGACCTAAATCAGCAAGGGTATTTTCGTCTTTTCACACGCTACGATGCTCCGATTGAGCTGAAATTTTGTGGCCAACTATAAAATACCATTCTATACAACTTTCATGTTTTGAACTAAGGCCAATTTGGCCTCTAACATGAGGCTACAAAACCGGACAGAAAAGGGGGGAAAATTTTCCAGATTCTGGAATTTTGGTCTCTAATGGAACTTTCTCAAATTTCTTGTTCTAATCACTACCAAACAGCCTTATATAACCTTAATTACAACATATATTAACCATACACCAAGTTGGGCAGCAAATCATCCAACCCTAGTTCATATAACCAAAAGGGGAAAACCCCCAAAACATGATAGCATCCATTATTCACCACCAAATTTGAGTTGCTAAGCTAATTTACACAAGATTTAAAAGATCAAAGACCATGATCAGATTTCATACCTCAAAGACAAGCTTGGATGAGTGATAATCAACCTCCTTGGAAAATTTCTGGTTCCCCTAGCTTCCCAACTCACAATTAGCACTTTAATCGGTTTGGAAATTTAATTTGTCACTTGGTTGGTTAGAATCAAGAAGAAGGAATTGTTTCTTGCTCTCACTTTCTCTCTCTCTCTTGGTCGACCAGCTGCTGGAAAAATGAAGAGGAAAGGGCAGAAAATTGGTTTAAGAAGGCTAGTTGATCACTTGGCCAAGAAACTCTAGGGTGGCGACAAGTGTCGCCACCACCACCTTTTATTTTTCTCTTTCTTTTCCTTGCTCTTTTTGAGGGGGAAATATTTTGCTCAAGTATTAATGCTCATGTGATAAGAAAGTGGTGGTCAAGTGGTGCGTTCAATCGGTAGTGTGCGGGACCCGCCGGTTCGCGCCGTTTTTCTTAAAAACACACGTATGAGGGTTTTTACTTCCCATTCACTAACCTTATATCATTGCTACTAATCACATATTATTTCTCACTTAAAAGTCACTTTTACTCTCCAAATTTAATCCGTACTCTGTACAAAAAATTCATCCGGCGAAAAATCGCGAAAACCCTAATTTTGCTCTAAACTTGAAAACCGAAGAGTGAAACCCTACTTTCTAGGTTTATTTGCACTTATGTGGAATGATTGGATAGAGGAGCCTGAATAAATAATAATTTCCAAATAAAAGGGCATTTTTAAGAAAACGTGAGGGTTTTACAATTCCAATGATTAAAATTAGGGTATCAATTAAAATGCGAAAGATTTAAGAAAACCGGTTAGTCACAAGTAAACTAGAGTTTTTGACTACAATATTAGGGTTTCTAATCTTTTAAAACAAAATAAGGTTTTAATCAAACCCAAAGAAATACACTCTAGTATCTTCTTTACCAGCAACCTCCTTATTTTTTTTTGGGGTGTTACATTTTGGATACTGGTTGACATTTATCGGGTGTTAAGAGATAAGTGGAGGATGAGATGTGATTGATGTGAGAGAGACTTAAAGGATAGAAATGCTTTAAATGTAGTGACAAGTGTCACTTGGTGAATGGTGGCACTTGTAGGACAACTATTCATTTTCTTGACTTTTGACCAATTGCTTAAATATCTCAAAAATCACACAAAATTCATTCTTGTCTTCAACTTCTTGGCCGGCTCTCTCTCTAGGAAAAGAAAGAAAACTTCTCCAATTTTCAAGCTTCCATCTAGTGCAAATCATCCAAACCAATTGCTTAAATTTGTTTCTACTCCATAAAATTCCTCCATTTGGTGCTAGTAAGTGATTTTGTGGAAGTGTTCAAGGAAGCTAAGGTGTCCTACAACTCTCCCTCTCTTGTTTACTAGGTGAGTGGTGATTGAACTTCCTCCTACACTTAATGAAGCTTAAGTTGTGCTTAGGGGTAGCTAAAGTGCTGAAATTTGTGGTTTATTTCTTGGTTTGAGATGAATTGGTGAAGTTTTCAATTTATTGATGAATTTTCTGGTTTAATATGCATGTGATGTTGTGGCTATCTTTGATGATGGGAATTGATGTTTAAGGACTCTAGTCGGTGTCTATGATAGATAATTGTAATCAATTTTGGGTTTGGAAGGAATTTGAGAAAGTTAGGGTTTTATATCCCCAATTCTGTCCGGTTTTGTATCTCATGGTTAGGGGCCGAATTGGCCTTGGATCAAAACATGAAAGTTGTAGGTATTGATGTTTTAAGGGTGCCTATAAAATTTTAGGTCAATTGGAGTAGTGTAGAATGAGATAATCCGAAATTACTATTGCTGTTCTGGGTTCATCAGGATGTTAGAACTGTGTCTGAAATGGGTTGTTTTGACAGGAATTGTTTTGGATTTGGGTGTTGATGTCTTCCGATGAAATGTAGCTTGATGTCCTAGCTACCATATGCCTTTGGAATTTCTGCATTTGGACCTGTTTAGACTGAGTTGTACTGATTACAGCATAGTGTAATTTGTAAACCTGCAATTACGGTTCTGGTTTGGTATTTGGCATATATGACTTAGTTGTGCTGGGATTTGGACTGAGTGACCTTCTACATTGTTGTAGCCCTGGTTCTTAGCTTCGAAATGGTGGGTCTTGCACCTTCATCCGACTATCGTAGCGCCTTTGGTACCATTACCGCAAAATGACGTCAAAACTATTTTTCTGGTTTTGAGCTTAATTTTCATTTCCGGACTTTTCCCTAGCTTGACTTGTACTAGTACTACTTGGAGCTTGCTGAATGGTTATTGGATGAACTTGTTGTTGTGTGTGTACCTTTGGGTTGGAATGAGGAAATAATGAAGCCGTGATGGCCGGAAAAGTTAGCAAATTCCGGGGAAGTGCTGTCCGAACTTTTAAAGGACTTGTTTGCCTTGAGTTTGTGATCTAAGACTTGGATTTGAGCAAGGCAATGATATATGATGGATGGTTTCTGAGCCATGGAGGTGAGTGACCCTAAACTATTTCCAAAGTACTTGTGAAACGTTTCTTGCATTATTTACTTTTGAACTGTTTCAAAGTTACTTCTGAACTGTTTCCAAAGTTACTTTTGAACTGTTTTCTTGCATATCATGCGTGCTTATATGAGAGCGTTCCTTGTTTGATATATTTCCTTGACTAATTGGCTTGTTATTATGGATTGATAATGTATTAAGTGCTTTCAATGATTGTTAAAACGAGTTTTCTGGGCGAGTGTGTACTTTATCGCACTCAACCTAAATAAATGTGAAATTTTCATGATTAATGATTAAATGCTACTTGCGCATGAATGTAAGCCTTTTTGGGCTGAACTGGCCATTGCCCCTTGTTACCGGTCGTCTCGAGCCAGAAGCGGACTCGGTCGGGCGATTAGGGACCTGGGTGAACGTTTGGTATACTCGAGTATTACCTTTGTAGGTTGGTGGAGGTTGGTGGAAAATGATGCAATTTCAAATGAGAAAAAGAAAAGGAAATGACAGGAGAACGAACGTATCTTTTTCATGAATGTTACTATCGCTTTCCATTGTACATGTTTCTTGAATTATTGATACTCCATATTTAATGTTTTGTAAATGTCGTAATTGTTTCTGGACTTATCATTTGATTTATGACATCATTGAAATGAACTATTGTGAAACCGATTTGACTACTATTTTTTTCTGGTTACTCGCTGAGCTTCTAGCTCACCCCAAAAATATTTTATTCCCCTCCACAGGGCTCAAGGCGAAGGAAGGGCTTGTAGTACTTGTGCACGTGATTGGATGGCCTATGTTTTGTACAATTTGGATTTGGAATCATTTTATGTATAGTTGGGAATTGTTTCCGCTTCGCTTATGACATGTAATTTTTGGAGAATTTGATGTATATTGGAGATTTATATTGTAATACTTGAGGTTTATTCTTGTAATTCATTTGAGGATTGTAGTGAACGACTGAGTCCCGGCGAGAGTTGGGCAGGCGGTCCGCCGAACCCTCTGGTTCGCCTTAGGGGGAGGTGGGGCTGTCACACTATCTATTACACTTGGAGAGGTCCTACTACAATCTAAGGGGGAAAAGAAATAAATAAATAAAATAATAACCTAACTATTACAACCTTGGCATTAAATTGCCTTTCAAATAATCAAATTGAACTAAAATAAATATACAAAGCCAAGAAAGCAATTAAATAAATAAATGAAATGAATAAAAAACATTCAAGAGGCATACAATCAAACATGTAAAGTCACATAGGGCACGTAGAGTCAAATAAAGTAAGAATTAAGAGATCAGGGTGTACCTCCCTTGAATTGGGGCCCTAATGAAATGAAATCACTTATTTGCCCTCCAAAAAAACAAAGAAAGGGTCAAGGCATCACTTTAGTCAACAAATAATCACAAAAGATAAAAATAAACATGAAATTGAATTAGTTAAATCATGTAGACAACCCACATTTAAGAAGTTAAAAGAAGAAGGGACTTAATTGCAAAGATTAACAAACTTTTGGGGTCAAAATTAAAGAAAAATAAAGTTTAGGGACCTATTTGCAATTAATTAAGGACCCAATTGAAAGAAATTGAAAGTTTTGTAAGGCCATAGTAAAATTAAAGAAAAGTATAAGGGCCATTTCCCAAATTCGCTTCTGGTCTTGACAACCCAACAGGCCACTTGGACCATTTTGCATCTTATTTGGGCCAGAAGCCCCCTAAGCCCAACTGAAAACCCTAAGAAAGCAAGCAGGCCAGCCTATCACTTTCCAACAAAACAAACCCAACCAAAAGAGTTGACTTTTACCTTCTAAACCCAAACCAGAAACCAGAATAATAAACTCAAACCCACTCCCCTAAAACCCAAGTAAAATAACCTCCCAACCCAAATTACCTTTTTCATAAGAACCCAACATGATAAATGTGAGAACCCTCATTTTTAAAATACAATTTCCCCAAACTACATGCCTTGCACCGAGATTTAAACCACCTCTTATATTTCACAATGTGTTACAACAAATCCCTTGTATTGACCCTCACTTTAAAACACAATTTTCTTACTTACATGCTTTATTATAAAATCTAGACCATTTAATATATGCCCTTACAAATTATTTTCTATGTGTTATAATAATTTCCATGCATTTCATTTCAATTCATTTTACTTGAAGTAAAATATTTCCTTGAGCTAGGTTGTAAATAATTCACCACTTGTAATTGTCCAAGTGTTCTTTTATTAGTGGTAGAGACTTTATGTGAGAGATTAGAGGTGTTGAATAATTATTGGTGCATTTGGAAAGGTAAGAATGGCATTAGTCAAAGGTTAAGAAAGGTTAGGACAATAATGGAGCCATGTGGCAAAACCCTAGCCATGTATCTTGTTTGACCAAAGGATTAGAGGAATTTTAAACCAACTTTGCTTCATTTTCCTCCAAAATTTCGTCCACCTTAAGGGCTTCCAAGGGAAGGAAGAAAACTCCATCTTCTTGCTATGACAACCTTAGTTTGATCTTGAACAAAAACCAAAAGAGAAAGATCTAGAATTTGTGAGAAAATTTCCTTCAATCTTTGAGGTTGTTTCAAGCCTAAAGCTTCTATTGTGGTGGTTTGTTTGGTGACCAAAGCAACTTGTAAGTAAGGTATGTAATCTTTAAAATTTGGGTTTATGATGTTATATCATCTACTTGAGGTTGAAATGGTGAAAACAACTTGTTATGGTTGAATTTGGGGTTAGTTTCTTGAGTTAATCAAGTAATGGTTAGGTTTACTAATATGCATACCAAGTGTTTGATGAAATGTCTAACCCTTATTCATGTGTGTTTATGAAGTATTGATATGTTTTAAACCCCTATTTAGTTGGATCTAATACTTGTTATGTGCAAGGAATGAAAATAACAAGAAGAGTAGAAGTTAGAAATTTTTAAAGTGTGCTGACCGAAACTTTTTAAGCTTGCTGCCCGGTTTTTCCTTGATATTTTCATGCACATTTTGGCTACAAATGTGAGTATTATATGTTGGGTTATGTGTGTGGAGGTTGTCTACAAAAAAATTAGCCAATTTGGTTGAATAAATTTTGAGTTATAAACAAAGGAGGAAAACTGGACTAGGTCCAGAAATTTTCTGTCCAGCAATCTTGTTAAGGTCATAACGTGTTACTCACTGATCGGAATTGAGTGCCGTTTGTGGCAATTGAAAGTAGACTCTTAGAGCTTTAAAACGGTACAAAGCTCATTTTCTGGTTCATCCCGAGCGATCCGTGGCGAGTCTGGAAAGTTGGCTGTCCGGGAAGTACTGTTCATCCGAGACAGTCCAGAAAGTTCATTTGGTTTCTTAATTTTGAGCCACTTATGTTGGGATTTTGGAAATGGTTTCTTCTAGACAAATTTATCCTTATGAACCTAGTTTCCAATGCAACTGACGGAACCTAATTCTGACTTTCCCACAATGAGCAATGACCGTTTTCCCGAGGCTGGCCGGGCGAGACAGTTTAACCCGTAATGAAGCCTTTGAGCTGTAGTGAAACTTTTCTTTTGCCAAACTTTCATGTACATACTAGACTTGTTTTCCATGAACTTTCACCGTGGTTTAGACCCTATTTGCATGCCGGATTAAGTAGCTTAAGCTACTCACTTGGCCTCTTAATGAACCTATACTTTAGTAGGGAACGAATCCAATTATTAATGTTTTCACTCGTTGACCCAGGTTTGGGCAACGACGGTGATCGTAACCGAGACGTTTGACGTTGATTATTAGTTTTGCTTGACAGGTGAGTGTTCCACTACCTGCTACTTGTTATGTGAAATATTTGTGTACTTGAAAGTATTGAATTGTTATTGTTTGAGCCAAACACTGTTTTAATTAAAATTGAGGCGAGTGTGTACTTTATCGCACTCGACCTTCCTTGTTTTTTTTTTCTTTTCACTGAGGCTCTACTTACTGAATGAATTAACATGAAATGAGATATTGCTATATGTGAGAACCCGTAATTTTTCCATTTTTAGGTTTTATTCTGGTTAATGGCTTGTTTTCTGCACTTTCTGTATCCGGAAAATTTTCTAGATAATTTTTATGAGCAGATATAGTTTTTAGATGATTTTTCTAGTATCAAATAGTTTTTGAGAAATTAAGAGCGTATACCGGATGTGGGACCCACTAGTGCGAAAAGTTCGGAAAAATTCGGCCAACTAGGTTAAGTTTTGGATACTGGAATTAATTTACCGGGTGTTAAGAGATAAGTAGAGGTTGCAATTTGGATTGGTGTGAGAGGAAACAAAGTGATAGACTTGCATTAATGGAGGTGACAAGTGTCACCATTGGATTGGTCCTTAAGTAAGACTACTATTCCTTTTCTTACCATTGACCAAATAAATCAAAAAAATAACCAAAAATTCACCATTTTCTCTTCATCTTGGCCGAGCTCCTTGAGCAACAAAAGAAAGAAAACTCTTCAAGATTTTGGCTTCAATCTTGCTTCAATCAACTTACTCAACCATCCAACCTTGATTTTGCTCCATAAAACCACTTAAGGGAGTGATAGTGAAGTGTTGTGTGGAGTTATTTGGGAAGCTAAGAGGACTTGTTGCTCTCCCTCTCTTGTTTCTAAGTGAGTTGTGAAGAACCACTCTCCTCCCTTTATTGATGCTTAAATCATGCTTAGTGGTAGTATGCGATGCAGTATTATGGATTATTTCTTGATTTGTGGTTGAATTGTTGAAGTTTTATAATTTTTGGGGATTTTTCTGTTTTAATATGAACATGATTGTGTGGCTATATATGATGATTGGAAATGATGTTTAAGGACTCTATGAGGTGAAAAAAGTGGTTAATTGCAAACAATTTCTGTTTTGGAAGAAATCTTGGAAAGTTAGGGTTTATGATGATATCATTCTGCCTGATTTTGTATATCCTAGTTAGAAGCCGAATTGGCCTTGTCTTAAAACATGAAAGTTGTAGGGAATGATATTTTAGAGGTACCTACAAAATTTCAGGTCAATCGGAGTAGCGTAGCTTGAGAAAAGTCGAAATTACCCTTGCTGTTCTGGTTTTACCAGAATTGGAGAATTGCTTCTGTAATTGGTTATTTTGGTTAGGAATGCTTCCGAATTGGTTGTTGAGGTCTTCTGATGAAATGTAGCCCTGTTTCTTAGTTTTCAGCTGGTTTTGGAATTTCTGGATTTGGACTTGGATAGCCTGATTTATGATGTTTCCGCTAGAATGCGTTCTGTGAATCTCTTTTTGTGATTCTGGTGTAGTATCTTGCATTTTTTACCTAGTTACACTCGAAACTGGGCTGAGTGACCTTCTACAATATTGTAGCCCTATCTCTTAGCTTCGAAACGGTGGGTCTTGGACCTTCATCCGATAATCGTAGTGCCTTTCGTTCCATTACCGTAAAATGACGTCAAAAACTATTTTTTCAGGGTTACAACTAGTTGCATTTCCGGATTTTCTGGTTTTCCCTAATGCTTGTATATGTTTATGGAACCCTCTTGGAGTTGTATTTGGCATTGGTTTATGACTCGTAATCGAGTCTCATTGTACTTGTTTGCATGTTTTAGGGCATGGCGGTGGTTCACGACGTTCTTTTGACGGTAGTGCATGAAACACCATTTGCAAGCTTGGTGAGTGTACTACTCACTTGTGTGTTACTATATGGCTTTGATACTTGAACTTGATGAGTTAAATGTTATTGTACCATCGATATTAATTGAAGTAAGGGTGTACTTTATCACTCTCACTTATTTCTCATGTTAGTGGAATGTCACATGAAATGTTACATGAAATGAAAAGTACTTGACTTGGCGTCGTTTGGAAGCTTGTATCCAACGACCTTTCTGTGACCTCTGAGCTCAACACCTGTGGCCAGTTACTCGAGTCGGGCCGGCAAGGGCCTGGTCGATTAGATAACGAACCACGGTAGTCTGTTTTGGGATCTTTGGGTATTGAGACCCTCGATTCCGGTATACTCGAGTAAATACCACAATGCAAGTGTTTGGAGTTCGAGTCCGGTAGGGGGATGTTAGGTGGAAGGAAAGTGAAGTCTACGGTTGGTTACTTGTAAACATTGACGGAGAGTCAATGAGATCCGATCAAGAATGCAAACGAGGAAAAAGGGCTCTTGAGAGCCGCCCGTATCCTTTTATCACCACCATTAATGTGTGCCTTTGTTTACTTTTGATGTATTGAAATGAAAAGCTTGATACTTATATGAACTTGGTTGCTTGAGTAGTATTATCTCACTGGGCAATTAGCTCACTCTATTCCTTTTGTTTTCCTTACAGGAAAATAAATACTTTTGGACTGCAATTGATAATTGGTTGCCGAAATGAGCTAGTTGGACATATCTTTTGTATAGCTCATTTATTGAAACCCTAAATGTACTCTTGGGACCGTTTCTCTTTTGATTTGGCAAACCAGACATGTATCCACTTTTGAATACTTTTGTATGCCACTTTGGCTTGTAAATGCTAAGTTTCAAGATGTGAATGTTTGCTTGATATTTGGTTGGGTTCTGACGGGTCGGTTACTATTCATAGCCGACTTCAGTTTCATTTTTTTTTATTTTGCCATTTTGACTTGTTTACGCGCGTTCGTAAGTTCCGGAACGCAATAGATCGCTCTATACCGAACCGTTAGTCCTGGCGAGAGTTGGGCAGGCAGTCCGCTAACCCCTTTGGTTCGCCTTAGGGGAAGGTGGGGCTGTCACAGGTGGTATCAGAGCCTGCTTCGCTTGTTCTCTGCGCGAAGTGAGCTTGGGCTGAGTGGTGAATGGGTATGAAGGATTAAGTGCTCGTTCGAGCATAAGCTATGAACCCTGAAGTGTTATAAGTCTTCAATCTTTCTCATGGTATTTAAGGACCATAGATAGGTATGTCTGGTAGGAAGTTCGATTTGTAGATGGTTTACTCTTGGGACTGGCCAGCTCGTGATGTGAACTATCTTATTTCGGATTCTTGTGCCCGAGTACTCCAGAATTGAGGCGATGCAAGCTACTAGGTACTTGAGACTTGTATTTTGGAAACAGGAACAGGCTTTGTCTGATTAGAATGAGCACAAGAGGTCAATGGACATCTAGTTTGGATAGTAAGTGATGTGAGAGACCAGACGGGCTGATACTGGGACGACTTCACCTTTTCCTTTTGGTTCGCCCGTATATTACTACCACCTGACGTTAGTATATGTGTTTGTGTACATGGTTATCTGTCCAACTTGATATGTATTTGTGTACTTGCTTATCCGTCTTTTGATATGGAGTGTTATGTGCGATATGTTATTTATGTAATTGGTATGATGGATTTTATTATTTTAGTCAATTTACTGCATTCATTCATTCAAGTACCCATTTGGAAAGAAAAGAGAGAGGGAGGAAAAAAAAACTATATATATATGGAGGGAAGACGTAGTCGCAGACATGGTCATAGCTATGGAACGAAACGAGACCAAGAGTCAAGAGAAGAAAAGGGAACAACCGCTGAACAAAGACAAGGACCGAGAGTGTCACATGTACTTAAGAATTTATTATGACCCATTGATTCACCTGGTAGGCTGTCATTTGAGTTTCAGCGACTCCGTGAGATGGCACATTGGGTTGATATATATAAAGAAATCGCGGTTCTTCGAGACGAAATAGAGGTCCAAAGGAGACTAGCCGAATACTGGGAAAGGTGATGGAAGCACGAGTATTCAGAAAAGATTGAGCTTTTGCACCAGAACTTAGAGCTAAAAAGGAAATACGAAGGGATTTCTGAGGAGGCCTTATCAATGGCACAAAGTACTCCTGCTATGGGGATTCCAGGGGAAGCTCAAAGGACAGGAATTGTAAGGCCACAAATGAAGATCTTCTATGCGCAGAAAAAGGGTAAAGCTCTTGAAAATCAAAGGCCAGAACGGGGTGAGCGAGGTAGGCCATTTGCTAAGAGGGGTCGTGGAGTGGGTGGTGTGAGAATTTTGGAGGCACTTAGGGAAGATACTCTGGAAGGACCATTGAGAGGTACCTCACAAGGAGACCAAACCTCTACCCCTCTCCCATTTTGTGGCTATTGTAGAAAATCCAATCATTTTGAAGAGAATTGTTGGAAAAGGGGGGGGAGATGTCTGTGCTGTGGGAGCGCCGAGCATAGAATTGCTCATTGCCCGATTAAAGCGCGTGAAAAGAAAGGAACCCAGCAACCAACCAAGACCGACCCTGGACTGTCAAGTGGAAAAGGGACTGGAATGAAGAACCTCGTTTCTTCTGACTCTGAAGACGGAGAAGGTACAGGCCATTGGTTACTTGAAATTTTGAAGGTAAAATTTCGAGGGCGAAATTCTTTTAAGGGGGAGAGAGTGTGAGAACCCGTAATTTTTTCATTTTTAGGTTTTATTCGGGTTAATAGCTTGTTTTCTGCACTTTCTGTATCCGAAAAATTTTCTAGATAATTTTTATGAGCAGATATAGTTTTTAGATGATTTTTCTAGTATCAAATAGTTTTTGAGAAATTATGAGCGTATACCGGATGTAGGACCCACTAGTGCGAAAAGTTCGGAAAAATTCGGCCAACTAGGTTAAGTTTTGGATACTGGAATTAATTTACCGGGTGTTAAGAGATAAGTAGAGGTTGCAATTTGGATTGGTGTGAGAGGAAACAAAGTGATAGATTTGCATTAATGGAGGTGACAAGTGTCACCATTGGATTGGTCATTAAGTAAGACTACTATTCCTTTTCCTACCATTGACCAAATAAATCAAAAAAATAACCAAAAATCACCATTTTCTCTTCATCTTGGCCGAGCTCCTTGAGCAACAAAAGAAAGAAAACTCTTCAAGATTTTGGCTTCAATCTTGCTTCAATCAACTTACTCAACCATCCAACCTTGATTTTGCTCCATAAAACCACTTAAGGGAGTGATAGTGAAGTGTTGTGTGGAGTTATTTGGGAAGCTAAGAGGACTTGTTGCTCTCTATCTCTCTCGTTTCTAAGGTGAGTTGTGAAGAACCACTCTCCTCCCTTTATTTATGCTTAAATCATGCTTAGTGGTAGTATGAGATGCAATATTATTGATTATTTCTTGATTTGTGGTTGAATTGATGAAGTTTTATAATTTTTGGGGATTTTTCTGTTTTAATATGAACATGATTGTGTGGCTATATATGATGATTGGAAATGATGTTTAAGGACTCTATGAGGTGGAAAAAGTGGTTAATTGCAAACAATTTCTGTTTTGGAAGAAATCTTGGAAAGTTAGGGTTTATGATGATAACATTCTGCCCGGTTTTTTAGCTCCTAGTTATAGGCCGAATTGTCCTTGGATTAAAACATGAAAGTTGTAGGGAATTGTATTTTAGAGGTACCTACAAAATTTCAGGTCAATCGGAGTAGCGTAGCTTGAGAAAAGTCGAAATTACCCTTGCTGTTCTGGTTTTACCCGAATTGGAGAATTGCTTCTGTAATTGGTTATTTTGGTTAGGAATGCTTCCGAATTGGTTGTTGAGGTCTTCTGATGAAATGTAGCCCTGTTTCTTAGTTTTCAGCTGGTTTTGGAATTTCTGGATTTGGACTTGGATAGCCTGATTTATGATGTTTCCGCTAGAATGCGTTCTGTGAATCTCTTTTTGTGATTCTGGTGTAGTATCTTGCATTTTTTACCTAGTTACACTCGAAACTGGGCTGAGTGACCTTCTACAATATTGTAGCCCTATCTCTTAGCTTCGAAACGGTGGGTCTTGGACCTTCATCCGATAATCGTAGTGCCTTTCGTTCCATTACCGTAAAATGACGTCAAAAACTATTTTTTCAGGGTTACAACTAGTTGCATTTCCGGATTTTCTGGTTTTCCCTAATGCTTGTATATGTTTATGGAACCCTCTTGGAGTTGTATTTGGCATTGGTTTATGACTCGTAATCGAGTCTCATTGTACTTGTTTGCATGTTTTAGGGCATGGCGGTGGTTCACGACGTTCTTTTGACGGTAGTGCATGAAACACCATTTGCAAGCTTGGTGAGTGTACTACTCACTTGTGTGTTACTATATGGCTTTGATACTTGAACTTGATGAGTTAAATGTTATTGTACCATCGATATTAATTGAAGTAAGGGTGTACTTTATCACTCTCACTTATTTCTCATGTTATTGGAATGTCACATGAAATGTTACATGAAATGAAAAGTACTTGACTTGGCGTCGTTTGGAAGCTTGTATCCAACGACCTTTCTGTGACCTCTGAGCTCAACACCTGTGGCCAGTTACTCGAGTCGGGCCGGCAAGGGCCTGGTCGATTAGATAACGAACCACGGTAGTCTGTTTTGGGATCTTTGGGTATTGAGATCCTCGATTCCGGTATACTCGAGTAATACCACAATGCAAGTGTTTGGAGTTCGGGTCCGGTAGGGGGATGTTAGGTGGAAGGAAAGTGAAGTCTACGGTTGGTTACTTGTAAACATTGACGGAGAGTCAATGAGATCCGATCAAGAATGCAAACGAGGAAAAAGGGCTCTTGAGAGCCGCCCGTATCCTTTTATCACTACCATTAATGTGTGCCTTTGTTTACTTTTGATGCATTGAAATGAAAAGCTTGATGCTTATATGAACTTGGTTGCTTGAGTAGTATTATCTCACTGGGCAATTAGTTCACTCTATTCCTTTTGTTTTCCTTACAGGAAAATAAATACTTTTGGACTGCAATTGATAATTGGTTGCCGAAATGAGCTAGTTGGACATATCTTTTGTATAGCTCATTTATTGAAACCCTAAATGTACTCTTGGGACCGTTTCTCTTTTGATTTGGCAAACCAGACATGTATCCACTTTTGAATACTTTTGTATGCCACTTTGGCTTGTAAATGCTAAGTTTCAAGATGTGAATGTTTGCTTGATATTTGGTTGGGTTCTGAATGGTCGGTTACTATTCATAGCCGACTTCGGTTTCGTTTTTTTTTATTTTGCCATTTTGACTTGTTTACGCGCGTTCGTAAGTTCCGGAACGCAATAGATCGCTCTATACCAAACCGTTAGTCCTGGCGAGAGTTGGGCAGGTAGTCCGCTAACCCCTTCGGTTCGCCTTAGGGGAAGGTGGGGCTGTCACACTATACATGACTGTGCTTAAGTTGCGTGGATGACATTCCACCAACTACTGTTACTGTTTGGGTACCCAACCTCATAGGTGAGTCGGTTGTATCGAGTTAGCAAGGGCTTGGTCAAGAAGGCCGATAAACCTTGAGGACTGTTTACTGTTCACTAGAAATCGAATCTTGCTTGGAGGTCCCTGGTGAAGCATAGCCGTTGTGCTTGCTTGTTGTGTTGTCCAGCACCACCAGTCATAAAATCCTCGGCTTGATACTGTTTCATTGGAATCCTTGAGCATTGGAAACTCGGATTCCTGGTATACTCGAATATTACCAAACTACTGTTTATGGAGTGCGGGTCCGGTGGGGGGTTGTTTGGTGGACGGAGACTGGTGAAAGTGGTGTTCTACGGACCTATATACTGTTACAAGTGTTGACGGAGTGTCAACAGGAGGCAATTATGATCAAGCTCAAGTGGACCTTTGGCTTTTGAAAGCCACCCGTATCCTTGAATTGAACTGTGATTAAACTGTTATTTTACTGTACGGTGTTTAGTTGGCTATTTTGTGATTTTATGTGGCTATGTGTTTACTTGTTTACCTGGAACCTCACTGGGCTTTAGCTCACCCCATTCCCTTTGTTTTCCTTAACAGATCGGGAAGGGATTTGATCGAGGGCTTTCTTAGCTTTATTTTGCCGTTCTTGCGTTTGGAGGTTGTAACTTTCGTTTAAGCAGACTTGTAAGCTTAAATTCTTAAGGGTGATTTATATTATGTAATTTTGAGTGAAGCGTGGTAAGTTGGCATGCGATGATATATGTACTAAGCTGAATTGTTGAACTAGTGATTATGTTTGAGTTAGTGTTTCAATCCCCTGCATTGTCAAATGTTACATTCGTTTCATTGATGATATTAGTACTTTGAACGATTGAGTCCTGGCGAGAGCTGGGCAGGCAGTCCGCTGATACCCTAGGGTTTGCCCTAGGGAGAGGTGGGGCTGTCACAGTTGGTATCAGAGTTTAGGTTTCCGATCTCTGTAGTGTATCCTAGGCTTCAAGTTTAGGATGCTGGACTGTGGGATTGGTTTGAAAGTTGAGTGACCGCTGGTAGGGATAAAAATTAGAGCCTTGGTTTGAATTGGCTTGAGTGAATTAGAAATTTTTGACTTGAGGATTATATTTGACTATTTTCCTTTAAGAGTGCTTAAGTTACCTCTACGTCTTGTGTATGATGGACGGATCTAGTGGCCCTAGCAATAGACCAGTTGGTGAGTTGTTCCATGGGGATTTACAGATGATTAAGTATCAAATCAGGCTCGAAAACGATAGAGGCTATTAAAGCCGATCTAACCGCTACAGGCATTTCGAGTGCCATTATACTTATACCTACCCTAATGAAGTAGTTCTGGCCATAGTGAAGGAGTGGAAGGTCCTAGCGAGGGATAATACTAGGCTTGGATTTGAAATGAGTTACCTGAAGAAAACTATTGAAATGCAAGCGGAGCGGATTAAGGAACTTGAGTATGATGTGGTTAAGAGCCAGGAAAGTGAGGATTAGAGCAGAGTCCATTCGGAATATTTGTGATGATCTGCTGGGAGAAGTGAGTGACGAGGTTTCTTACATAGGAGGCGAGATTAGAGACGAACCCGCCCAGTTTGGGAGAGGGTCAACTAGTCCTACAACGGATTAAGCCTCTACTCCTAGGCTACTACCTTGGATGATTTTGACTATTGCACATAGAAAGGATAGGAGAGGTTGTGGCTCGGTGGTTGTACAGTTTTCTTTTGACACTTGTGCTAGGTTTTGTTTGATATGACTGTACGACTATATCTGTACTCTTGAGGCTCGTACTTGCTACTTTTGGTCATGTTATTTTATAAATGACTGTTAGGAGCCTTTATGTACAGTGTTTTGACTGTTAACTTGGATCTTTGACTTTTGACTTTGACCTTATTTCGGCATTGGCCTTTAACTGCTTTTCAATTTCACTCGTTTATCGTGACTCCGATTCCATTTCTTATATGACCTTTAAATATGAATAAGCATATTGTATACCCCTATTTGCTTACCTTGTCAGTTATAATACTTGGGCCTCAGACTAGTGAGTAATCATGGAGACTAGACGATAATATGGTTGGGGCCATGGGTGTGGATCTAGGTAGGTCCAAGACTAAGAGGAGGAATAAAGGTCTGTAGTCAATTAGAACCAAGGACCCGAATGTGGAGAAGGAGACCAGGTAGCTACAGCTATCAATCGTATGACTGATCTATTGTTTACTGGCCTGTTTGGTTGACCATCGAGGTCAAGTACCGGGTAACAAGTAAAGGAACCTTGAAATAAGTGAAGATAGGGCCCTAAAATGGTTCCAAAGTTCACTCCCCCTAAATTTCTTAGAGGACCAGATCCCAAAGCCGCCGAGAACTGGTTTGAAAGAATGGAAGATATTTTTGCTGCTTCGCGTGGTCCCTACGCGGAGTGAGTTTGGGGTCAAGTGGTGTTATTGTCCGATTATGTGGGTAAGTGGTAAGGACTAGGTGCTCTTCTGGGGTGTAAGTAATGAATCATGACTGTTATAAGCATAAACCCTTTATCAGGATACTTGGGAGGAATAGATATGTACGTCGGGTAGGAATCTGTAATATGGGTGATTTACTCTTAGGACCGGCCAGCTCGAGTTGTGAATTACCTTATTGTGGATTCTTGTACTTGAGTACCAAAAAGAGGAGAGCACTAGAATAAGGGTCTGTATCTTGATGGTACTTGAGATAAGTTTTAATGGCAAAAGTCAAGGCGCGGAAGATTCTAACACTTGACCTAGTTGTTGGACTGATTGAGGGGATATATCTCGGAAGTTATCATGGATTAATCTTGAAATAGTTTGTTAGCGTTTCTGTAGACGGTGGCTAGACTGTAGTGTACGTTGAGAAATTTGCACTGAAGACCTATTTCCTTCTCCTACGACTGTGAAGATTTGATAAGTGTTTATTTCGAATGTGAGGCGGTTTGATTACAACTACATTGATAATTCTACTCCCCTTGTGACATTCTTTCCTATACTCCCTTGACACCTATCCACTAATATCAAAGTATGGGTTTGTTTTGATTATTATAGTGTTGAGATCAAGAGTTTTGGAATTTTGTATGGGGATTGGAGAAAAGAATTGGGTTCTATACCTGTACGCAAAAGCTTGAGATAAGGTGTGGAACTTTAGATATATAAAATACGCTTTAGCGTTTCACTATGTACATAAGTGGCAATGGTGCTTCTTGTGTTAAGACACCATACTAGAAATAAGTGTCATAGTATCTTGAAGTATTGCCCCACTTGTGTCCTGCTTTCTCGTCTATCTCAATTGAGAATAGCTAAGTTTAATTTCTCGTGGTCGGATTGGAAATGAATGAACTTAAAAGTTATATGACTAGACCTTCTACGAAGCCAATCATAATTAGAGTTGCCTGGCAAGCTACTATCGATAAGTGAATCGGTGAGATGACAAAGGTGATTGATCTGCATGAGAAAATAGAGACTGTTCAAAAAGAAATAGAGTTTCAAAAGAGATGAACTGAGTACTGGGAAAGATGATGGGAACCAAAATACCTAGAGAACATTGAATTATCGTATCAGGACATACAATTGAAAGGAAATATGAAGGGGATTCCAGAAGAGGTACAGAATAAGTTTGCATCAGTACATTTGCCTAGTTGAATAGCCATTAATGAGGTTTTGCCCGGATAAGTTATAATCATTGGACTATGTATAGTGACATTTTTTTTTATATAGCAAGATGTATTCCCTTAGGAACAGTGGACTTGGTACCTACTGTTTTAATAAGTACTATGAAATATTGGTGGTTGTGCAGTATTGGATCCTTAACCCCGAGTTTATTGCCTTACTTTGGTCTTTGAGTTAAAAATTTATTGTTTGTCGCTCGAAGGGAAGAAATGATTTAATATACAGTGCATGGATTAAAGAGCCAGTAAGAATAGTAACCATGTTGTAACTCTTCTTTTATCGAGATTAAGGTTTGCGTCACATTTTTCACCTTGACTAAATCAACAATTTGACTGAATTGTCTTCATCTTCCCTCTTACTTGGCCGAACCAAAAGAGAAGAGAAACCAAAGAGAGACCTCCAACTCCAACCTCAATTTTGTACTTAAATCTGAAGTTACTCCATGGAAATATTAACTAAGAAAGATTTCAAGGTATTGGTGGAGCGATTTTTGAGGAAGAAGCCCTGGATTTCCATCTTTCTTGAGGTTACAAGGTAACTTTAGCTAGCAATTTTCCTCTACTACCAATATAGGTAAACTAGTGGATTAAGGTAGTACTTTTGGCAGCTTTATGAAAAATTTCATGGGTTGAACTAGTTTTGTGGTAATTTATAGTTTTATGGTGAATTTTCTACCACACGTCATGCTTAAGTAATGACCATGGTCTTATAGTTTTGTTATGACTTGTCTAAAGAAAATTCTAGCTTGTGATTAAGAATTTCAGCTTCGAGTTTCATTTTGCTAAACTTGAGTAGAGACGGTTATATGCTTGATGTAGTGATTTGTGGGCTTGATATTTATATGCTTGAGTTGAAGCTATTTCATGGGAAGAATGAAGCCTTGAATGGGCTAGGAAAAGTTAGTAAACACAAGGATGTGCCGCTGAAAATTTTTTCGCAGGGAACCTTGGAAGGTTTTACAGAATTTGTTATATCTTGATGTAGAAAAGTCAAAATTGAGTTTCATTTATTATGTTTGAAACTAGGTTCAGAGTATCAGTATTGTTCTCAATTCCCATGAATATTTATGATTTTTCAATGTTGACTGAAACTGTATACCTGTTCTGTCTGTTACTGGGTGAAGCAGCAACTTTAGGTTGGAATTTTGACCGACTCGTGGATTGGATCTTACAATGGTACCTTCTAGAAAGTTGTAACAATTTGAATCCATATTCCGACGGTATAAAGTTTTTAAGTTTTGGACATAAGAAGCTCGAGATAAGATTTTCAAATGAGATCATGCAAAACTAAAAAAAATTTCTATTTTTCCTAGGATTATTCCTACTTACATTCCCAACTTTAGGATTGGAGTTGGTAAACTATTTTGAGGTTGGTTTATGAGTGGAAATGAGACTCAAATGAAAGGAAAATGAGTTCTTCAAACCACCTTAGGTCGGACAGTTTACAACTTTGCATTTTGAACGTCTTTTCTACTTTCTCTAAACATTTGGCTATAAGTGATACTTTTCTGCTCTAAATGACTTTTGCAACATTGATTAGTAAGGACATAAGGATTATTTTTCGATGGGAACAAGCTAGTATTATATTTCGATAGGTTATACAACTATGAAACTTGTAAATTGATACACGTTCTAAAGAAAGATTTGTAGCTTCAATTCCAACATAATATGGCTTTGCATTGCTGGTCTTACTAAAGCATGCGCTCACAGGACTTGAGAGAGTTAAAAAGGATATTCATCGAAAATATTTTGAACTACTCAGTAATCAAGCTGAGAATTTCGAGGGCGAAATTCTTTAAGGGGGAGAGAGTGTGAGAACCCTCATTTTTAAAATACAATTTCCCCAAACTACATGCCTTGCACCGAGATTTAAATCACCTCTTATATGCCCTAGCATTATATTTCACAATGTGTTACAACAAATCCCTTGTATTGACTCTCACTTTAAAACACAATTTTCTTACTTACATGCCTTATTATAAAATCTAGACCATTTAATATATGCCCTTACAAATTATTTTCTATGTGTTATAATAATTTCCATGCATTTCATTTCAATTCATTTTACTTGAAGTAAAATATTTCCTTGAGCTAGGTTGTAAATAATTCACCACTTGTAATTGTCCAAGTGTTCTTTTATTAGTGGTAGAGACTTTATGTGAGAGATTAGAGGTGTTGAATAATTATTGGTGCATTTGGAAAGGTAAGAATGGCATTAGTCAAAGGTTAAGAAAGGTTAGGACAATAATGGAGCCATGTGGCAAAACCCTAGCCATGTATCTTGTTTGACCAAAGGATTAGAGGAATTTTAAACCAACTTTGCTTCATTTTCCTCCAAAATTTCGTCCACCTTAAGGGCTTCCAAGGGAAGGAAGAAAACTCCATCTTCTTGCTATGACAACCTTAGTTTGATCTTGAACAAAAACCAAAAGAGAAAGATCTAGAGTTTGTGAGAAAATTTCCTTCAATCTTTGAGGTTGTTTCAAGCCTAAAGCTTCTATTGTGGTGGTTTGTTTGGTGACCAAAGCAACTTGTAAGTAAGGTATGTAATCTTTAAAATTTGGGTTTATGATGTTATATCATCTACTTGAGGTTGAAATGGTGAAAACAACTTGTTATGGTTGAATTTGGGGTTAGTTTCTTGAGTTAATCAAGTAATGGTTAGGTTTACTAATATGCATACCAAGTGTTTGATGAAATGTCTAACCCTTATTCATGTGTGTTTATGAAGTATTGATATGTTTTAAACCCCTATTTAGTTGGATCTAATACTTGTTATGTGCAAGGAATGAAAATAACAAGAAGAGTAGAAGTTAGAAATTTTTAAAGTGTGCTGACCGAAACTTTTTAAGCTTGCTGCCCGGTTTTTCCTTGATATTTTCATGCACATTTTGGCTACAAATGTGAGTATTATATGTTGGGTTATGTGTGTGGAGGTTGTCTACATAAAATTAGCCAATTTGGTTGAATAAATTTTGAGTTATAAACAAAGGAGGAAAACTGGACTAGGTCCAGAAATTTTCTGTCCAGCAATCTTGTTAAGGTCATAACGTGTTACTCACCGATTGGAATTGAGTGCCGTTTGTGGCAATTGAAATTAGACTCTTAGAGCTTTAAAACGGTACAAAGCTCATTTTCTGGTTCATCCCGAGCGATCCGTGGCGAGTCTGGAAAGTTGGCCGTCCAGGAAGTACTGTTCATCCGAGACATTCCAGAAAATTCATTTGGTTTCTTAATTTTGAGCCACTTATGTTGGGATTTTGGAAATGGTTTCTTCTAGATAAATTTATCCTTATGAACCTAGTTTCCAATGCAACTGACGGAAGCTAATTCTGACTTTCCCACAATGAGCAATGACCGTTTTCCCGAGGCTGGCTGGGCGAGACAGTTTAACCCGTAATGAAGCCTTTGAGCTTTAGTGAAACTTTTCTTTTGCCAAACTTTCATGTACATACTAGACTTGTTTTCCTTGAACTTTCACCATGGTTTAGACCCTATTTTCATGCCGGATTAAGTAGCTTAAGCTACTCACTTGGCCTCTTAATGAACCTATACTTTAGTAGGGAACGAATCCAATTATTAATGTTTTCACTCGTTGACCCAGGTTTGGGCAACGACGGTGATCATAACCGAGACGTTTGACGTCGATTATTACTTTTGCTTGACAGGTGAGTGTTCCACTACCTGCTACTTGTTATGTGAAATATTTGTGTACTTGAAAATATTGAATTGTTATTGTTTGAGCCAAACACTGTTTTAATTAAAATTGAGGCGAGTGTGCACTTTATCGCACTCGACCTTCCTTGTTTTTTTTTCTTTTCACTGAGGCTCTACTTACTGAATGAATTAACATGAAATGAGATATTGCTATACATGACTGTGCTTAAGTTGCGTGGATGACATTCCACCAACTACTGTTACTAGTTGGGTACCCAACCTTATAGGTGAGTCGGTTGTATCGAGCCAGCAAGGGCTTGGTCGAGAAGGCCGATAAACCTTGAGGACTGTTTACTGTTCACTGGAAATCGAATCTTACTTGGAGGTCCCTGGTGAAGCATAGCCGTTGTGCTTGCTTGTTGTGTTGTCCAGCACCACCAGTGATAAAATCCTCGGCTTGATACTGTTTCATTGGAATCCTTGAGCATTGGAAACTCGGATTCCTGGTATACTCGAGTATTACCAAACTACTGTTTATGGAGTGCGGGTCCGGTGGGGGGTTGTTTGGTGGACGGAGACTTGTGAAAGTGGTGTTCTACGGACCTATATACTGTTACAAGTGTTGACGGAGTGTCAATAGGAGGCAATTATGATCAAGCTCAAGTGGACATTTGGCTTTTGAAAGCCACCCGTATCCTTGAATTGAACTGTGATTAAACTATTATTTTACTGTACGGTGTTTAGTTGGCTATTTTGTGATTTTATGTGGCTATGTGTTTACTTGTTTACCTGGAACCTCACTGGGCTTTAGCTCACCCCATTCCCTTTGTTTTCCTTAACAGATCGGGAAGGGATTTGATCGAGGGCTTTCTTAGCTTTATTTTGCCGTTCTTGCGTTTGGAGGTTGTAACTTTCGTTTAAGCAGACTTGTAAGCTTAAATTCTTAAGGGTGATTTATATTATGTAATTTTGAGTGAAGCGTGGTAAGTTGGCATGCGATGATATATGTACTAAGCTGAATTGTTGAACTAGTGATTATGTTTGAGTTAGTGTTTCAATCCCCTGCATTGTCAAATGTTACATTCGTTTCATTGATGATATTAGTACTTTGAATGACTGAGTCCTGGCGAGAGCTGGGCAGGCAGTCCGCTGATTCCCTAGGTTTGCACTAGGGAGAGGTGGGGCTGTCACAATAAAATCAACTAAAACTATTAAGCCACAATTATGACCTAAAAACAAGAATTAATCTAGCTAAAAGACTACTTATGCATATTAAAAGATGATTAAAATTTAAAAGGGAGAAGTAAGTTCACTTTTCCAATTTTTCGGGTCATATCAGAATAAAGGGGGAACTTGGGGTGTTCAGATATAACAAAATAGGGACATAATTGAACAAGATTTGGAAGTTACGCAGGCTTTAATGTGATTTCACTAAAGGTCTGGGGTCAATTGCAAAATTTTTAGAAATTTATTCATTCAGGCTTCACAGAAGCTTTCTTCCTCTTATGCAAATGAACGTGAAACGTTTCTGCAACTTCTGATGCTTCAAAATTCCATTAGCTTCGCATGGCAAAATGTGAGAACCCGTAATTTTCTCATTTTCTAGGTTTTATTCTCTTTAATGGCATGTTTTCTGCATTTTCTTTATTAGGAAAATTTTCCCGATAATTTTTATGAGTAAATATAGTTGTTAGATGATTTTTCTAGTATCGATTAGATTTTTAGAAAATAAGAAGGTATACCGGACGTGGGACCCGCTAGTGTGGAAAGTTCGGAAAAATTCGGCCAACTGGGTTAAGTTTTGGATACTGGGTTTAAATTATCGGGTGCTAAGAGATAATTAGAGGTTACCCAAGTGGATTGGTGTGAGAGGAAACAAAGTGATAGCTATGCATTTAATGAAGTGACAAGTGTCACTTAGAGATTGGTTGTACTTTATGACAACTATTCACCTTTTACCATTTGACCAAATAAATCAAAAAAATTATCAAAAATTTCCCATTTTCTTCTTCTTCTTGGCCGGCCACTTCAAGCAAAAAGAAAGGGAAAAGCTCTTCAAATACTTGCTTCCATCTTGCTCAAATTCAACAAATCAACCATTTGATCTTGCATTTGTTCCATAAAACCCCTTCACTTAGTGATTGTGAGGTGTTTAGTGTAGTTGTTTGGAAGGCTAAGGTGATTAGTTTCTCTCTCTCTTGTATTACTAAGGTGAGTAGTGAAGGACCCCTCTCCTCCATCTAATGATGTTTAATTCATGATTTGTGGTAGCCTAAGAGGGAATTTGTGGATTATATATTGATTTTGGTTGAATTTGGTGAAGTTTTATAAGTATTGATGATTTTTCTGTTTTAATATGATTGTTATGGTGTGGCTATGTATGATGATTGGAAATGATCTAGAATGAAGCTAGAAGGTGTATATGGTGGTTAATTGCAAGAAATTTCTGCTTTGGAAAGAAATTTGGAAAGTTAGGGTTTCATTATTTTACATTCTGCCTGGCACAGTACCTCATAGGTAGAGGCATAATTGGCCTTGGGTTAAAACATGAAAGTTGTATGGAATGATATTTTAGAGATGCCTACAAAATTTCAGGTCAATCGGAGTAACGTAGCTTGTGAAAATACTGAAATACCCCTGCTGCCCTGTTTCTCCCCGAACTTGGTAATCAGTTCTGGTAATTGGTACATTTGATAGGGAATGCTTCTGATTTGGTTGTTGATGTCTTCTGATGAATTTTAGCCTTGTATCTTAGCTTTTGTATGGCTTTGGAATCACTTTATTTGGACTTAGGTAGCCTGACTTATGATGTTTGAACCAGAATACGGTTTGTGAACCTGTTTTTCCGGTTCTGGTGTAGTATATTGAAATTTTGACCTGGTTACACTCAGAACTGGACAGAGTAGCCTTCTTAAACATTGTATCCCTATTTCTTAGCTTTGAAACGGTGTATATTGCACCTCAATCTGATAATCGTAGTGCCAATGGTGCCAAAACCGCAAAATGATGTCAAAAACTGTTTTTTTTGGATTTGAGCTTAATTCCATTTCCGGATTTTCCTGGTTTACTCTAGTGCTGATACATTCTAGTGGAACCTTATTTTGGTGGTATGTGGATTTGGTTATGACTTGTAATTGAGTCTTATTCCACTTATTTGACTGTTCTAGGACGTGACGGTGGTCCAAGACGCTCTTTGAGCGGAAGTTGATGAAATTTCACTTGCTTGCTTGGTGAGTGTACCACTCACTTGTTGTTTACAATGTGGCTTTGGTATTTGTGAACTTGATGCCTTGAAGGCTTATTTGCTCCGTTGAACTTAATTGAGTGAGGGTGTACTTGATCGCCCTCACCCATTTGGTATCTCATATGACTGTCTACTGTTTTACTGTAATGATTGAATGATACATGAAATACTGAATTGGTTCATGAATTTGGTGTCGCTTGGACGAGTATCCAACGACCATTACTGATACGACTGAGCTCAACCCCATTGGTAGTCGATTGGATCGAGCCGGCGAGGGCTTGGTCGTGAAAATTGACGAGCCATGGGGACTGTTATATGGAATCTTGTAGTAGTGAGACTCTTGATTCCAGTATACTCGAGTATTACCAAATTTCTACTGTTTGGAGTTCGGGCCCGGTAGGGGTATGTTGGGTGGAAGGAATGGAAGTAAAGTGGAGCCTACGGTTGGTTACTCTTAAACATTGACGGAGGGTCAATGAGATTCGATCAAGAATGCAAACGCGGAAAAGGGCTCTTGAGAGCCGCCCGTATCCTTTTATCACCATTATTGATGTGTGCCTTGGCTTACTTTTGATGAATTGGAATGAAAAGCTTTATGCTTATGTGAACTTTGCTGCTTGAGTGGTATTATCTCACTGGGCGTAAGCTCACTCTATTCCCTTTTGTTTTCCTTACAGGAAAATAAATACTTTTGGACTGGATTTGATAGTTGGTTGCCGAATTGAGCTAGATGGACATATCTTTTGTATAGCTCCTTGATTGAAACCCTAAATGTACTTTTGGGTCCGTTTCTCTTTTGATTTGGCAAACCGTACATGTATCCACTTTTGAATAACTTTTGTATGCCACTTTGGATTGTATATGCTTAATTTCAACATGTAAATATTTGCTTGATGTTTGGTTGGGTTTTGACGTGTCGGTTACTATTCATGGCCGACTCCGATTTTATTTTTTTATTTTGACATTTTGACTTGTTTACGCGCGGTTGTATGTTCCGGAACGTATTAGATCGCTCTAAACTGAACCGTTAGTCCTGGCGAGAGTTGGGCAGGCAGTCCGCTAACCCCTTTGGTTCGCCTTAGGGGAAGGTGGGGCTGTCACAGGTGGTATCAGAGCCACTTCGCGTGGTCTCTGCGCGGAGTGAGCTTGGGCCAAGTGGTGTTATGGTCCTGCTTTCGTGAATGCGTCAAAAGGTATAAGTGCTCTTTTGAGCGTAAGCTATGAACTGTGCATGTCATAAGTGTAAGGATCATTATCATGGGACTTGAGGAAGTTAGGTATGTATGTCGGGTAGGAATCTTTAATATGGATGATTTACGCTTGGGACCGGCCGGCTCGAGTTGTGAATCATCTTAGATGGGATTCTTGCGCCCGGATACGAAAGAGATGAGAGCCTAGGTTAGAAAGGATTGGGCGAACTAGAAATGCGATTCTATGGAATTTCGTGTGGTTTGTTCGGGTATGGTTAAGCGTGATCAACCTTGATTAAGATATAAATGGTGTTGTTCTCGTAGATTATGGACGGAGCCCTAGGGGGGGAAAGCCTTTCGTGAGTTCTTTTGTACTCGTGACCTAGTCTGTCTATAGTACTTTTGGAGGACCCCTTTTGTTTCATGGGATGAACTTTGTATGTACTTGACTGACTGTTCTGTATAATTGCTTGATCCGGTTATGTGTTCTATGTATATGTGTTATGTGTTTAAATGCTCTACGAGGTAGTTGTTTTAGTTAATTGTCCTTGTTTAATTGTTCCTGTTTAGTGCTACGAAAAGGAGGGTTAGGTGCCCTTTAACAGTATATTTATTTTGTGACCTAGATCGACTTAGATTGATGGAAGGCACTCGTAGTGGTCGAGGCCGTGGACGCGGGGGTAGGCAACCCACGCCTGAAAGGGGCACTGGGGAAATCTCATCTGGACCTAAACCCTGAACCTAGGGTTGATCCTAACATCCAAATAGCGGCTGCTATGCAGCAAATGACTAATTTACTAGCCCAAGTGGTGCACCAACAGGGTCAAAACCCTAACCCCAATCCTGGGAACCCCGGTAATCACGTGGAGAGCGACGACAGGGCACTTGAAAGATTCCAGAAGTTTGCCCCACCGAACTTCATTGGGGGGCCCGATCCGGATGTCGCCGAAAGGTGGCTCGAGAAAATGGTAGACATTTTCGCTGCCCTGCACTACACCGAAGAACGGCAGGTGACTTTTTCCGTTTTCCAGCTGGAAGGGGCGGCCCGTTCCTGGTGGAACGTTATTCGGCAAAAATGGGAACGAGAACAAACGCCCAGGACCTGGGTGAATTTTATGCGGGAATTCAATGCTAAATTCTTCCCTCCTCTAGTTCAGGAGCGGAAGGAAGATGAATTTATTCGGCTTCGTCAGGGGGCCCAATCTGTAGCGGAGTACGAGAGCCAATTCACCCGCCTATCCAAATTTGCGCCCGAACTCATCATGACCGAGCAACGAAGAATACGGCGATTTGTCCAGGGCCTGAACGTAGAAATCCAGAAGGACCTCGCGGTAGCCCAAATTAACGCCTTCAGCGATGCAGTGGAGAAGGCGCAACGAGTAGAGAATGCTAGGCTACAGGTGAGGAACTTCCAGGCGAAAAAGCGAGGATTTCCTGGAAGTAGTTCGGGACAGGGGGATGAGAGTACCCCTTCCAAGTTTGGGCGGGGAACAGGAGAAGAAAGGATGCCGGGAGTGTCACGAGAGGGCCCGTCACGAGGCGGCCAAGTGGGGAGAGGCCAGAGAGGAGGTTCGGCTTCTGCGGCACGCGGACCTTGCGGGTATTGCGGAAAGTCAAACCACTCGGAGGACAGTTGCTGGAAGAAGGAGGGAAAATGTTTGCGCTGTGGAAGTGTGAACCATCAGCTCGCTACTTGTCCAGTCCTGTCACGAGATGGAAAGGGGAGTCCGCAATCGACGAGGACTAATTCCGAACCCGCCAAGGTAGAGGGGACCAAACCTAAGGTAGCTGCTCGAGTGTATTCACTGGAGTCACAACAGGTCCCCGATTTTTCTGAAATTGAGGAAGGTACGATTCCGATAGTTCACCAATTTGTGAAAATTTTAGTAGATTCCGGTGTTACTCATTCATTTGTCAACCCCAATTTTATGTACGAAATAGATACAAAACTTGCTCGTCTACCCTACGACCTGAAAGTAGTACTCCTATGGAAAAACATCGTTTGAGCACTGGTATGGTTTGTAAGGATTGCCGCGTTTGGGTAGGAGAGAAGGTTTGGGGTGTGTGTTGACGCAAAACCAGAATGTGATATATTTTGCCTCTAAGAAATTGAAACCCCACGAACAAAACTATCCAACCCACGATCTGGAGTTAGTCGCAGTTGTTTTCGCTCAGGAAAAGTAGAGAAAACATGAGATAGAAGAAGCTATCTGGGAAGTGAAAGAAGAGATGCAAACGAAATATCTAGAACTTTTCGTGAGTTAAGGTGAGAAATTTCGAGGGCGAAATTCTTTCAAGGGGGAGAGAGTGTGAGAACCCGTAATTTTCTCATTTTTTAGGTTTTATTCTCTTTAATGGCATGTTTTCTGCATTTTCTTCATTAGAAAAATTTTTCCGATAATTTTTATGAGTAAATATAGATTTTAGATGATTTTTCTAGTATCGGTTAGATTTTTAGAAAATAAGAAGGTATACCGGACGTGGAACCCGCTAGTATGGAAAGTTCGGAAAAATTCGGCCAATTGGGTTAAGTTTTGGATACTGGGTTTAAATTATCGGGTGCTAAGAGATAATTAGAGGTTACCCAAGTGGATTGGTGTGAGAGGAAACAAAGTGATAGTTATGCATTTAATGAAGTGACAAGTGTCACTTAGAGATTGGTTGTACTTTATGACAACTATTCACCTTTTACCATTTGACCAAATAAATCAAAAAAATTACCAAAAATTTCCCATTTTCTTCTTCTTCTTGGCCGGCCACTTCAAGCAAAAAGAAAGGGAAAAGCTCTTCAAATACTTGCTTCCATCTTGCTCAAATTCAACAAATCAACCATTTGATCTTGCATTTGTTCCATAAAATCCCTTCACTTAGTGATTGTGAGGTGTTTAGTGGAGTTGTTTGGAAGGTTAAGGTGATTAGTTGCTCTGTCTCTTGTATTACTAAGGTGAGTAGTGAAGGACCCCTCTCCTCCATCTAATGATGTTTAATTCATGATTTGTGGTAGGTTAAGAGGGAATTTTGTGGATTATATATTGATTTTGGTTGAATTTAGTGAAGTTGTATAAGTATTGATGATTTTTCTGTTTTAATATGATTGTTATGGTGTGGCTATGTATGATGATTGGAAATGATCTAGAATGAATCTAGAAGGTGTATATGGTGGTTAATTGCAAGAAATTTCTGCTTTGGAAAGAAATTTGGAAAGTTAGGGTTTCATTATTTTACATTCTGCCCGGCACAGTACCTCATAGTTAGAGACCGAATTGGCCTTGGGTTAAAACATGAAAGTTGTAGATAATGATATTTTAGAGATTCCTTCAAAATTTCAGGTCAATCGGAGCAATGTAACTAATGGAATGGAAGTAAAGTGGAGCCTACGGTTGGTTACTCTTAAACATTGACGGAGGGTCAATGAGGTTCGATCAAGAATGCAAACGCGGAAAAGGGCTCTTGAGAGCCGCCCGTATCCTTTTATCACCACTATTGATGTGTGCCTTGGCTTACTTTTGATGAATTGGAATGAAAAGCTTTATGCTTATGTGAACTTTGCTGCTTGAGTGGTATTATCTCACTGGGCGTAAGCTCACTCTATTCCCTTTTGTTTTTCTTACAGGAAAATAAATACTTTTGGACTGGATTTGATAGTTGGTTGCCGAATTGAGGTAGATGGACATATCTTTTGTATAGCTCCTTGATTGAAACCCTAAATGTATTTTTTGGTCCGTTTCTCTTTTGATTTGGCAAACCGTACATGTATCCACTTTTGAATAACTTTTGTATGCCACTTTGGATTGTACATGCTTAATTTCAACATGTAAAGATTTGCTTGATGTTTGGTTGGGTTTTGACGTGTCGGTTACTATTCATGGCCGACTCCGGTTTCATTTTTTTTTATTTTGACATTTTGACTTGTTTACGCGCGATTGTACGTTCCGAAACGTATTAGATCGCTCTAAACTGAACCGTTAGTCCTGGCGAGAGTTGGGCAGGCAGTCCGCTAACCCCTTTGGTTCGCCTTAGGGGAAGGTGGGGCTGTCACACAAAACGTGCTAAAACTTTGTAAGATGCGAAAATGACAAAACGGGAAAAACTTAAATAAAATCATTCCGCTTCTTCCCCCTTCCCAACTGGTGGAACGCACAGGTTCTGGCCAGCTTTGGACTGGCCAGATTTCTTCTTGAACATAAACAGAAAACGCACAAGCTTGATTCTTTTGGTTTGAAATTTCGTTTGGGCATTTCATCAAACAGTAAATGGGCATTAAAAATTTCAGCAAACCTGTTCTCAATCGAGACTACAAACGGCCCCAAAATTGTTTAGAAACAAAGAAATTCAATTCCAGTCATCATTTGCAGCACGTATATTCAAAAATTGGGGCCAATTAGCAAGAAAAATGCACTAGATGAAGCCACGACAGTCATGCTTAGAGGGCTTGGGAAGGAACTGAAATTCAAAGGAAAAGGGTCAACTTACAGTGCTCTTACTTGAGCGGCAGCGACGGCGACTAGGACGAAGATGAAGACGATGAATTGGGATTGGAAGATGACGACGTCTGACTTCGTCTGAGAGCTTTCATCTGGAGTTGCAGAGGACGGCAGAGGCCAAGGATGTTGTGTGCGGTGGTGACGATGGCAGACAGCAGCAATAGCAGACGCGGACTGGTGGTGGCTTGGGCGGGCGGCGGTTCTGGCAGCTCTTCAGATGAGCAATCCTTGCTCTGTTTTTTCGCAACCCTCCTTCTTCCTCCTGTCTGGTTTCCTGTTTTCTCTTACCTTTTTCCTCTCCAACTTCCAGCTTTATTTTTCTGATTTTTCATAGTTGTTTCCTTCCTCTCCGTTTCAGTCCGAATCTTCCCTTTCTCTTTTCTGTTTTGCCTTCGGAAAACCTCCCCAATTTTTCCAGGTTTTTCTCTTGCTCTTTTTTTTTTTTTTTTTTTTTTTTGTTTTGGCCGAAGCCCCTTCCCCTGTTTTCTGGTTCTCTGTTTTCTTTTCTCTAGCCCCCCGAACGAAACTCTCTGTTTTTCCTTCTTCTTTTTTTTTTTTTATTTTTTCTACTGCCTAAGCTTCTCTCCATTTCCCTTTGCTCTCTGTTCACTCCCTCGCTCAGCAATCTCTCTCCCTCGTCTTTTCTCGGCTGTCACCTTCCTCTCCTCTTTCCTTTGCCCCCTTTCTGTTTTTCTTTTCTTCTCCCCGTTGTCTCCCACGGCTATTCTCTCGATTTTCTTTTATCCGTCCCCTTTTAGCCGCTGTTTTTCTTTACTCTCTTCTTTTCTTTTCCTTTTGCTGTGTTTTTCTAAATCTCCTCCAAATTCAGCCGCCACTCTCATCCTCTTTTTGTCTCTCTCTCCTTTTGCCCGCCCCAAATTCCCCAGCTTTTCTTTGGTTCTCCGCTGCCCTCTTTTTCCCCAGCCGGCCATTCGTTTTCCTTTTTGTCATTTCTTTTTTTCCCTTTAAATCTTGGGCCTCCAAGTGTCTCTAGTGTGAGAGCCCGTAATTTGTTATTTTCTAGGTTTTAGGATTTTTCATGGCTTGTTTTCTACATTTTCGTGATTAGAAACATTTCTAGATAATTTTAAGGAGCATATATAATTTTTAGATGATTTTTCTAGTATCAAATAGATTTTTAGAAATTAAGAGCGTATACCGGACGTGGGACCCACTAGTGCGAAAAGTTCGGAAAAATTCGGTCAATTAGGTTAAGTTTTGGATACTGGAATTAATTTACCGGGTGTTAAGAGATAAGTAGAGGGTGCTAAGTGAATTGGTATAAGAGAGACAAGTTAGGTAAGTATTTAATAAAAGGTGACAAGTGTCACCATTTGAGTGGGTTTACCTTTAAGACCACTATTCATGGTCTTACCAATTGACTAAATAAATCAAAAAACAACCAAAATTTCTCATTTTGCTCTTCATTGTGGCCGGCTCTTTCTCTCAAAAAGAAAGGAAGAAACTCTTCAAGTTTTGCTTCCATTTAGCTCAAATCCATACAACCAACCATTGAAACTTGTAATTTCTCCATAAAACCTCTTCAATTAGTGTTAGTGAGTTGATTTGGAAAGTTATTTGGAAAGCTAAGAGGACCTATTGCTCCCTCTCTCTTGTTTCTAAGGTGAGTTGTGAAGAACCACTTTCCTTCCTCTAATGATGCCTAATTTATGATTAGTGGTGGTATGTGATGAAACTTTATGGATTACATCTTGATTTGTGGTTGAATTAGTGAAGTTTTTTATTTATTGGTGATTTTCTGTTTTAATATGAACATGATTGTGTGGCTATCTATGATGATTGGAAATGATGTATAATGACTCTAGAAGGTGGAAAAAGTGGATAATTGCAACCAATTTCTGGTTTGGAAGAAATTGTAGAAAGTTAGGGTTTTCTTGGGAACATTCTGCCCGGTTTTGTAGCTCCTAGTTAGAGACCGAATTGGCCTTGGCTTAAAACATGAAAGTTGTAGAGAATGATATTTTAGAGGTTTCTACAAAATTTCAGGTCAATCACAGTAACGTAGAATGAGAAAAGTCGAAATTACCCTTGGTGTCCTGGTTTTACCCGAATGTAAGAATTGCGCCTGTAATTGGTTGTTTTGGCTGGAATTACTTCAGAATTTGACATGAGACGGATCTAGACGAACACCAAGTTGGGATGATTGGCGGAACTTTGACCCTTCTAGAATCACGAGCCACGAACTAAGGAGATTCCTTAACCCACGACTAGCAAATTTAGTGAACCAAAAGTATGGATAGACGAACGCCACAATCAAGGAGACTACTTGATTGATAAGTTCAATGAACAGCTTGAGATTAATTCTCAAGTATTCAAAGGAAATTCTCTTGAGGCAAGAGAGAGTGAAATAACTCACATATATTTTATAAAATCTGAATTCTGTCCCTAATGAATGAAAACCTAGGCTATATATAGCCTTACATGACTCAAACCCTAGAAGGTCCAATGGACGACCTCGCCCTTCATTAAGGGTAAAATATCTAACAACTAATTGGCTAAAATAACATTCTAAAATTCGGCCAAAGTGAAGTGGAAATTGACCGAAATTATTAATGCTAACAAAAACTAATAATGGTAACGAAAACCCTAATTAGCAAGCTAGAACTTTGTGGACTAGTCTTCACTTGGGTCTTCCGTTTGAAGGAAAGTGTATAGAGTAGCTTCTCCATTATGTAACCCTTCAATGGACCTCAAGTCATCACCAACTCGTTCTTGAATCGTGCAAACAAGAGCTTGAAGTGATTCTTGAATTCTCCTAGCACGCGCTCTTGTAATTGGACCACTGGGTATTTGCATGACTTGAGCACTAGAAGTTTGAGCAGCCTTGAGCCCCTCCGCATTAGTCCCCTCCTCTTGAAGGCGATTTGTCCTCAAATCAAACTCATCGTCTGCATGAAAAGGACTCAAGTCAGATACATTAAAAGTAGCATGTACCCCATACTCACCTGGAAGTTCAAGTTTGTAAGCATTGTCATTTATACGCTCCAGGACTTGGAAGGGACCATCTCCCCGTGGAAGTAGCTTACTACGCCTTTTGACTGGGAACCTCTCTTTGCGCATGTGTATCCATACCCAATCGCCAGGCTCAAAGACCATCTGGCGGCGCCCCTTATTGGCACTTTGGATGTACTGAAGTGTACGCTTCTCGATGTTGGCTCGCACCTTAGTGTGTAGCTCACGTACATATGCAGCTTTATTCTTACCATCCAAGTTAACTCTCTCATGAACAGGTAAAGGAGTTAAATCCAAAGGTGTGAGAGGGATAAAGCCATACACAATTTCAAACGGCGAATAATGTGTAGCAGAATGAACAGTGCGATTGTAAGCAAATTCCACATGTGGTAAGCAGTCTTCCCAAGATTTAATGTTCTTTTTAATAATGGCACGCAATAGGGTGGATAAAGTCCTATTAACCACTTCGGTTTGACCATCAGTTTGTGGGTGGCTAGAAGTAGAAAATAGCAATTTAGTACCTAGTTTACACCACAAAGTTTTCCAAAAATAGCTAAGGAATTTGGCGTCCCTATCAGAAACAATAGTGCGAGGCATGCCATGTAATCTAACTATCTCACGAAAGAATAAATCTGCAACATGCTTAGCGTCATCTGTTTTGAGACAAGGAATAAAATGAGCCATTTTGGAGAAACGGTCAACTACCACATAGATTGAATCATGTCCTTTTCTAGTCCTAGGTAGACCAAGCACAAAATCCATCGACAGATCAACCCATGGTGCATGTGGAATAGGCAAAGGTGTATAGAGACCATAAGGGTGTACCTTTGATTTTACCTGGTGACAAGTCACACACCTTTCAATGTGCCTTTCCACGTCACTCCTCATGCGGGGCCAGAAGAAATGCTCTTGGAGAATCATCAAGGTCTTGGCAATGCCAAAATGCCCCATTAAACCACCTCCATGAGCTTCCCTGACTAGAAGCGTGCGCATGGAGCTCCTGGGAATGCAAAGCTTGTCTTTGTAGTATAAGAACCCCTGAAAGATGAAATAATGCTCACGAGAGTGTCGTGGCAAAGAGTTAAAAATCTCACCAAAATCCGAGTCAGTTGCATAAAATTCTTTAAGGAATTCAAACCCAAGCAACTTAGCATCTAATGTAATGATAAGGGTATGCCTTCTCGAGAGTGCATCAGCCACTACATTCGTCTTACCTGCCTTGTATTTGATCACAAAGGTAAAACTGTCAATGAATGTAATCCATCGTGCATGTCGCTTACTCAACTTGTCTTGGGATTTGATATGCTTGAGCGACTCATGGTCGGTGTGCAAGACAAACTCACGAGGGCGTAGGTAATGTTGCCATGTTTGGAGAGCCCGTACCAAGGCCATTAGCTCCTTATCATAGGTGGAGTAGTTGAGAGCAGCTCCATTCAATTTTTCGCTAAAGTAGGCAACCGGGCGACCCTCTTGGAGTAGAACAGCTCCAATACCTATACCAGAAGCATCACACTCTACTTCAAAAGCTTTGTCAAAATTAGGTAAACTAAGAACAGGTGCATGTGTGAGCTTGTGTTTAAGTAATTGGAAAGACTTAGCTTGTTCCTCTCCCCAATGAAATTGCACATCTTTCTTGATAATTGATGTAAGTGGTGCAGCAATTGTGCTAAAATCCTTGACAAAACGCCTATAGAAGCTTGCCAAGCCATGAAAACTTCTCACCTCACTTACATTGGTAGGGGTTGGCCATTCATTAATAGCCTTCACCTTTTCTTGATCAACATGAATTCCCTGCTCACTAACAACATAGCCTAGAAAAACCAATTGGTTTGTGCAAAATGTACACTTCTTAAGGTTAGCGTAGAGGCTTGCCTTGCGAAGTGCATCGAGGACCATTTGCAAATGCACAACATGCTCATCTAGAGTCTTACTATAGATCAAAATGTCATCAAAGTAAACAACCACAAATTTACCAATGAAAGATCGTAAAACATGATTCATGAGTCTCATAAAAGTACTTGGTGCATTGGTTAGCCCAAAAGGCATGACCAACCACTCAAAAAGTCCATGTTTTGTTTTAAATGCAGTTTTCCATTCATCTCCTTCTTTCATGCGAATTTGATGGTAACCACTTTTCAAATCAATCTTAGTAAAAATGATAGCCCCATGTAATTCATCAAGCATGTCATCCAAACGAGGTATGGGATGGCGGTACTTTACCGTGATGGCATTAATTGCCCTACAATCAGTGCACATTCTCCATCCTCCATCTTTCTTTGGAACAAGTAGAACTGGTACAGCACAAGGGCTTAGACTCTCTTGAATCCAACCCTTACTAAGCAATTCCTCCACTTTTCGTTGTTGCTCCTTGGTTTCCTCAGGATTGGTTCTATATGGTGCCTTGTTTGGAAGGGAAGATCCAGGAATGAAATCAATTTGATGTTCAATTCCCCTTAATGGAGGCAAACCAGTAGGTATATCCTCAGGAAAGACGTCTTGATACTCCTGTAAAAGGTTAGTAATACTACTAGGCAAAGAAGCATCAGGAGCATTAGTGAATAAAGACCCCTTACAAAATAAAATAAATAAAACCTGGTTAGAGTGCAAGGCCTTTCTCACATCTTTTACCTTGGCAAGCATGCTGGATTTTCTCTCCCGTGTGGGCTCAAAGGCCGAATGAGAGGGATCCAATTTGCTTGAAGAAGGGTCGGCCAATGCCAATTTCTTGGCTTTGGTGTTGTCCTTCTTGGCGGTAGTATGTAAGTCATACTCTTTTTGGAGACTAACTTGATCCTCATGCACTTGTTGAGGTGTAAGAGGTGCAAGTGTAATCTTTTTACAATTATGCATGAAAGAGTACTTGTTCAAGAAACCATCAAAAGTGACTCTTTTGTCAAATTGCCAAGGACGCCCTAAGAGTATATGTGCAGCTTGCATTGGTACTACATCACACATAACATCATCTGCATACCTACCAATGCGAAAAGTAACCAGAACTTGTTTAAGAACACGTACCTCTCCACTGTTGTTTAACCACTGAAGCTTGTAGGGACGGGGGTGCTCACTAGTTGGCAAGCTTAGTTTCTCCACCATCAATGCACTAGCAACATTAGTGCAACTTCCGGGGTCAATCACCAAGCTGCATACCTTGTTGGTCACATGGCACCTAGTGTAAAAGATGTTGTCACGTTGAAGCTCATCCTTACTAGCTTGCGTAGCTAGGGCCCTTCTTGCTACCAATCCAACTTTGTCTTGAGTTGGAACTTCCTCTATCTCATCTTCCTCTTCAACCAAGGGAGGCATGTCCTTGTAATCCTCCTCTTCATCATCAGTGACAATGTCTCCATTTGGTAGGACAAGCATGGTCCTTGGGTTTGGACATTGACTTGCAATATGCCCAACTCCTTGACACCTCCAACATTTGGTGTCACGATTCCTAGGTTTTGAAGTTTCAATTGTTGGTTTTGAAACAACCTTGGAGTCGGTTTTAGTAAAAGGTGGCCGCGAGCTTGACCCTTGATCTTGCTTCGGCTTTGGAGTGGTCCAAGTATTCGAACCTCTCTCTTCCCTTCTAGGCTGGAATGGTCGAGTAAATGGTTGAGGATGAGAGTTATAATTTCTGGTTGTACCCCTCCTCTTGAGCCTTTGCTTAATCTTGATAGCCTTCTCCACCATATCTTCAATCTCCACATAGTATTGAAGCTCCAGTTGATCGGCTATTTCAACCCTCAGACCATTGAGAAATCTTGCCATTGTAGCCTCTCTATCTTCTTGAATATCAGCTCTTAACATGGAGATTTCCATGTCCTTGTAGTAGTCCTCAACTGAGCGTTGACCTTGTGTCAAGGTTTGAAGTTTTTGGTACAAGTCTCTATGGTAGTGACTTGGTACAAATCGCTTCTTCATCAGTCTCTTGAGCTCAGTCCAAGTGGTTATAGGTGGGTCTCCACACCTTCTCCTGCTTGTAACCACTTGTTCCCACCAAACTATGGCATAGTCGGTGAATTCTACTACGGCAAGTCTCAACTTTTGTGCATCGGTGTAGTCATTACAACCGAATACTAGCTCCACTCGACTCTCCCATTCAAGGTACGTATCCGGATCAGATTTGCCTTGGAAAGGAGGAATGTGCATCTTAATCCCCTTGATGGCATCACCGTTTGCTCTTGGGTTTCGCTTTGGTCTTCTTTGCTCGTATGCCTCATGTTCCGAATCAGCATTGGAGTCACTAGATTCCCCCAGGGTGGATTTTCCCCTAGATTTCCTAGAAGAAGCCCTAGACGAACTTAGTTGATCAATTTGCTCATGGATTGTTTCCAACCTTTGGTCAAATCTCCTCTGCATTTTCTTCCACATATTATCCATTTTAAGTGATAACTGAGCAATGGTAATTTCATGTTCCTGAGACATGGTGAAACCTGCAAAACTTGACAAATTGTTAGTAGAAAATGCCTCACTTGCTCCCTGAAGTGTTTCACTCCTCTCGTGTTTTCACTCAAGTGTTTATGTCACTCTAATGATCTCACCAATTCACTTCTCAAACCACTTGTTTGTTTCCTTTGAAGAAATCAGAAATTTTCTCAAGGAAGTTCAATCACACTTTAATCAAAATAGCTCCCAATTGTATCAAAGGAACAAGAACAAAAGTAGAAACGGACTGAAATGAGGAATGACTTTGATAAGGAATGAAACGAGGAAAATACAATGATGGAGTTTCCCAAGTGTTTCCTTAATTTTCCTAATTGATTTTTCTGGAAACAAATTAGGTGTTGTACTTTTTGGAAAGTTCCTTAAGGTCGGCTAAAAAAAATGGAAACAGGATTGGTTCCCAAAATTCCAGATTTGTACCCCTTAACCTTCCTCAAAATCAGCTATACCAAAACAGAATTGTTTCCTAAAATTTTCCAGATTTCCTTCTCCTTGTTCCTTTCCTAAAGTCGGCTGGTCAACCAAGTGCAAAACAGAATTTGGTAGCTAAAAAATTTCCAGATTTCTGCTCCTTTGAAACCTTCCAAAGTCGGCTGCAAAACAGAATTTGGTAGCTTCCTATTCTTCCCGAAACTATCCTCTCAAAATTCCAGAATTTGCTTCTAAAAACTCTTCATAAAATTCGGCTATACTCCCCTCTCCTTGCTTCCAAATTTTCGTTCCTTATTCCCCCTCAAAGAACAAGCAATTCGGCCCCTCCCCTGTGCACCACACACGGACAGATTATACAGATTGGTCTTAGGCAATGGCGTCACAAGGTAATGCAAGTGATGTTACACAAGAATTTCCCAAGCGGTTTGCCCAAGAAACTCCCCAGAAATTTACTCCTAAACCAAGGAGGCCCTGTATGGATGCAAGAGCGTACAAGAAGCTGTTTGTGCGAAGAGAGGTGCAGGTCTTCAAGAGTCAAGATGATCAAAAAACTCAAAAGGTGACACAAATAATCAAGACTCAAGGCGCTGAAGATTTTCAAGAAGAAGTTGGTCAGAATTTTTAAACCCTTCCTTTGCCTTAGATTTCTGTTTTTTTGCGGCTTAAATTCAAGAAACAAAGTGTAGCAATTCAGGTCTTGGCAATAAAGAACACAATTTCCCTTTTCTTTTTTTTTGTCACCCGCGCAATTCCTCTTGCTTTGTTTTCCTTTTTTTTTTTTGACTCTAAGAACACACAATTACTCGGCTGTTCATGGGTTAAATTCCAGAATGTAATGCTGAACCAAAGTTCTCCTTCAATCCCCCAATAACTATCAAAAAAAATTTGAGACTTCAAGATTAGTTCACGAAACTCAAGAATCCCTAGATTATTGTAGTCCTTCCTCAAGATTCCAACCCCCAAACAAGTTTAACCACAAAAATCAGTTTAGGAGATTAATGAAAACAACTTGGGTAACAACTAAAAGCTGGAACAGATTTGACACGAAACTTGCGCCCAAGGAAAACCCTAGTTGCAAGTGAAACCCTAGCCGTCGCAGAAATTGTTTTGTTTTGTTTTTTTTTTTTTCAATATTCAAACACAGCTCGGTTACACTTGAAAGCAGGCTTCAAGACAGAATCACACAACCAGGTAATGCACGAAGTGTATGCGAAGCAAAAGAAATCAAAGAACGACGCAACAAGAACAAACAAAGGCGGACAGAATTTTTTTTTTTTTGTAATAACAATCGGACTTGACACAAAGAAAGACACGACCAGAATTGAAGACAAATACTAGAAAACTTACGAAGAAAAAGAAAAGGAGAAAAACAAAGAACCTCTACGGGATATACTTGATGTCGTCGACTAGCTCTGGATACCAACTGATGTGAGACGGATCTAGACGAACACCAAGTTGGGATGATTGGCGGAACTTTGACCCTTCTAGAATCACGAGCCACGAACTAAGGAGATTCCTTAACCCACGACTAGCAAATTTAGTGAACCAAAAGTATGGATAGACGAACGCCACAATCAAGGAGACTACTTGATTGATAAGTTCAATGAACAGCTTGAGATTAATTCTCAAGTATTCTACTAAAATTCTCTTGAGGCAAGAGAGAGTGAAATAACTCACATATATTTTATAAAAGCTGAATTCTGTCCCTAATGAATGAAAACCTAGGCTATATATAGCCTTACATGACTCAAACCCTAGAAGGTCCAATGGACGACCTCGCCCTTCATTAAGGGTAAAATATCTAACAACTAATTGGCTAAAATAACATTCTAAAATTCGGCCAAAGTGAAGTGGAAATTGACCGAAATTATTAATGCTAACAAAAACTAATAATGGTAACGAAAACCCTAATTAGCAAGCTAGAACTTTGTGGACTAGTCTTCACTTGGGTCTTCCGTTTGAAGGAAAGTGTATAGAGTAGCTTCTCCATTATGTAACCCTTCAATGGACCTCAAGTCATCACCAACTCGTTCTTGAATCGTGCAAACAAGAGCTTGAAGTGATTCTTGAATTCTCCTAGCACGCGCTCTTGTAATTGGACCACTGGGTATTTGCATGACTTGAGCACTAGAAGTTTGAGCAGCCTTGAGCCCCTCCGCATTAGAATTGGTTGTTGAGGCCTTCTTATGAAATGTAGCCCTGTTTCTTATATTTCAGATGGTTTTGGAATTTCTAGATTTGGACTTGGATAGCCTGATTTATGATGTTTCTGCTAGAATGCGTTTTGTGAATCTGTTTTATGGTTTTGGTGTAGTATCTTGCATTTTTGACATGGTTGCACTCAAAACTGGGTTGAGTGACCTTCTGTAATGTTGTAGCCCTATCTCTTAGCTTCGAAACTATGGATCTTGGACCTTCATCCGATAATCGTAGTGCCTTTGGTGCCATTACCGTAAAATGAGGTCAAAAACTGTTTTTTCAGGGTTAAAGCTAGTTTCATTTCCGGATTTTCTGGTTTCCCCTAATGCTTGTATATGCTTATGGAACCCTATTGGGGTCATGTTTGGCATTAGTTTATGACTCGTTATCGAGTCTCATTGTACTTGTTTGCATGTTTTAGGGCGTGACGGTGGTTCACGACGTTCTTCTGACGGAAGTGCATGAAACACCATTTGCAAGCTTGGTGAGTGTACTACTCACTTGTGTGTTACTATATAGCTTTGATACTTGAACTTGATGAGTCGAATGTTCATTGATTGAAGTGAGAGCATACTTTATCACTCTCACTTATTGTTTATCATGTTATTGGAATGTTACATGAAATGTTACATGAAATGAGAGCGTACTTTATCACTCTCACTTATTGTTTATCATGGTATTGGAATGTTACATGAAATGTTACATGAAATGTTACATGAAATGAAAGTACTTGACTTGGTGTCGATTGGACGAGTATCCAACGACTACAATTGTTATCATTGAGCTCAACCCCATTGGTAGTTGATTGAATCGAGCCGGCGAGGGCTTGGTCGTGCCAATTAATGATCCTTGGGGAAAAGTTATAAGGAATCTTGTAGTATGAGAGACTCTCGATTCCGGTATACTCGAGTAATACCACAGTACAAGTGTTTGGAGTTCGGGCCCGGTAGGGGGATGTTAGGTGGAAGGAGTGGGAGTGAAGTGAAGTCTACGGTTGGTTACTTTTAAACATTGATGGAGAGTCAATGAGAAGATGATCTGATCAAGAATGCAAACGAGGAAAAGGCCTCTTGAGAGCCGTCCGTATCCTTTTATCATCATTATTGATGTGTGTTTTATTTACCTTTGATGACTTGGAATGAAAAGCTTGATGCCAATATGAACTTGGTTGCTTGAGTAGTATTATCTCACTGGGCAACTAGCTCACCCCGTTCCTTTTGTTTTCCTTACAGGAAAATAACTACTTTTGGACTGCAATTGATAATTGGTTGCCGAAATGAGCTAGTTGGACATATCTTTTGTATAGCTCATTTATTGAAACCCTAAATGTACTTTTGGGTCTGTTTCTCTTTTGATTTGGCAAACCATACATGTATCCACTTTTGAATACTTTTGTATGCAACTTTGGATTGTAAATACTAAAGTTCAAGATGTGAACGTTTGCTTGGTATTTGGTTGGGTTCTGACGGGTCGGTTACTATTCGTGGCCGACTCCGGATTTCATTTTTTTTTAGTTTGGGTTATTTTGCCATTTTGACTTGTTTACGCGTGTTTGTAAGTTCTAACTGCACCGTTAGTTCTGGCGAGAGCTGGGCAGGCAGTCCGCTAACCCCTTTGATTCGCCTTAGGGGAAGGTGGGGCTGTCACATCTAACACCTAACCCCTAGGTGCTTTGTTGTCTAGTATCTAAAGGGACACTTGTCCCCATGCATGCCCCCTCCACTTGTCATTTTTTTTACTTTTTCTTTTTCCTTTTTCTTTTCCTTTTCCTGAAATTTAGTACATATATATAAAAAAATACTTTTAACCATAAATAAAATAAAATAAGAGACCCAAAAATAAAAATAAAAATAAAGAAATAAACTAAAAAACCTAAAATTGAACACATAAAGCTAAACTTAAATTAATTAAATAAACAGAGTTGAAAATGAAAAATTTGTTGTCTACAGTTTGCCCCTCTTTGTCTGAGTTTCGAAGAAACTTGAGACAAAGACGTAGACACCAAATACTTACCTGTGTGTTCGGTTGCAGCTACTCGAATTACTGTCACTATTGAAACGAGGACTGACCTCTTTAATGAAAACTTTAAAATGCGACTGACCCAGACGAGAAATTTAAAACGGGACTGACCCGAACCAGATATTCACAATGAGATTGACCAAAATAGGAAATTTAAAACGGGACTGACCCCAACAAGAAATTTAAAAGGGGACTGACCCCAACAAGAAATTTTAAAAAGGGACTCACTCATGTTTAGTGTCGATGTAAATGAAATGCTCACTAGTGGGACTGACCCATGTTTAGTGGCAATGAAAATGAAATGCACACTAGTGGGACTGACCCATGTTTAGTGGCAATGTAAATGAAATGCACACTGGTGGGACTAACCCATGTTCAGTGGCGGTGAAAAATAAAATGCACGCTAGTGGGACTGACCCATGTTTAGCGGCAATAAAACATGAAATGCAATGTAAATGAAAGGCTCACTAGTGGGACTGACCCAACAGTTAGTGGCAATGTAAATGAAAGGCGCACTAGTGGGACTGACCCAACGGCTAGTGGCGGTGCAAAATGAAATGCTCACTAGTGTGGACTGACCCAACGGCTAGTGGCAATGTAAATGAAAGGCTCACTAGTGGGACTGACCCAACGGCTAGTGGCGGTGCAAAATGAAATGCTCACTAGTGGGACTGACCCAACGACTAGTGGCAATGTAAATGAAAGGCTCACTAGTGGGACTGACCCAATGGCTAGTGGCGGTGCAAAATGAAATGCTCACTAGTGGGACTGACCCAACGGCTAGTGGCAATGTAAATGAAAGGTTCACTAGTGGGACTGACCCAACGGCTACTGGTAGTGCAAATGAAAGGCTCACTAGTGGGACTGACCCAACGGCTAGTGGCAATGTAAATGAAAGGCTCATTAGTGGGACTGACCCAACGGCTAGTGGCAGTGCAAATGAAATGCTGGTATGTATGAAGAAACTGTATAAGACTTACTTGGAAATTATCCAAAAATTTGCCCCAGTGTGACGAATTGTTCAGTGGGATTAAACCCGAGCCTGCCTTGATGATCGGTCAGTGGGGATTGAACCCGAGCCTGCCGTGAGAATTTTTCAAAAAGAAATTAAATTTGATTTGCCAAGAAACAAGAAATTAAATTTGATTTTCCAAGAAACAAGAATTTAAACTTGATTTTTGATTTTTGATTTTTGTTTTTTTTTGCTTTTTGTTCGAGAGAATCTTTTCAAAAATAATTTGCCCCAATGTAGGGCCCTTTTTCCTTCTTCTTTCTTCTCTTATTTTGGTATCGGCCTTCCACATCACTAGCTGCTTCTCCATCGATTTCAGTCATGATTTCCTGCACAGGGGGTTTACCAAAGCACAACATGCACTTAAAATTTCTTATTTTATTGATGCACCTACTACTCATGTGAAGAGCAGCATGATTGATTCAAAAATATCTTGCTTGACTCTTGGACGAAATCCTCAAATGTGTTACAAAATCTGCCCCAGTGTGGGCTTGTTTCGCGAAATCTCACAAATAAAAATTTGCCCCAGTGTGGGCTCTTTTGATTGTAAAAATTTGTTCAGATGATTCCCCATTTATTTGAACAAAGAGAAACTGCACTTTCTAAATTTAGAAAATAATCATATATACAATGTGAAGAAATTTAAGCGTCGAGTTTGAACTCATGCAGAAATTTCATGATGAATCCCTTAGAGCCACCAAATTCAAGAAGATTTCTTCCTCACTTTTAGCATTGGTGCTTAGGGTAACGGGTCACCACTTCTTGTTGGCTTATCTCTCAGGACCAATCAAGTGGGCGTTATTTCTGATTTGGAAGTGGCTAAAGGAAATGGGAGGTCAAGATTTGTCTTATTTTTGTGCCCATTCGATATCACATCTTAGTGAAAGCAAATAGTTTGTCACTCTTATTTCTTAAGAAAACTTAGTCAACATATAAGCTTTGTAAACTTATAACAGAGGGGTAGAAACGACACCAAAACATGCGGAAACAGGTTATAATCTTATGATCATGAGTGACAGGTAGATTTCTTAGGAGCGTAACCCTTGCTTTGAGTTGTCATGAGGGATAAGTCAGCGATGGACTTTATGAGCTTGTAATGCGGCTGGAAAACGATAGTTAAAGAAAAAATTTTCTAGGGTATTGCACCGAAGATCGCATTTTTCTCAAAATTGCTCTCATTTCGTACTCAAAGATCTCGGACTTTGTTTGCATTTTTCTCATCATTCACCAGGGACTTCAGCGTCAAATTTTTTTCTTTTTTTTTTTGCATTTACTTTTCTTGCTTTGCTTCTCGCTTCTTTTTCCTTTTTCTCGACCTGGTGGGTTTTCACATGGTGAGTAGTGTCAACCCCATACCCAAGCAATTCAGAAATATAGCTAAAATTTTTTGGCATCAGAAATTTTCTTAACAGGGCCATTGCAAAGAACAGAAGTCAGGACTTTCGGCTTTGGTAATGAGGTCTGGTGGGGTGTTTAGAAAGTCAAGGTTTGAAGGCAGATTTCAAAAGTGGTTAAAGTAGTCTGAGATCGCATTGTTGCGCCAACCCTATTTTAGGGTTAAATCAAAGCTTGTCCCAGTTCATTCTTCATTGAGGCTTTTTCTTTCATTTTCCTCCTTTTCTTTTCTTTTCTTTCTTCTCTTTCTGGCCTTCGGTCGTTTCATTCACCGAGGTTTTCTTTTCTTTCAGCCTTCTTTCAAAAATTAAATTTGCCCCAATTTGGGTTTTCCTTTTCCTTCTTTTTCAAAACTCAATTTACCCCAATGTGGGGTTTCCGATTCTCAGGGGTTGCCAAACGCAATAGTTTATTCTGAAGGTTCAAAAGGGATAACTAGGGATAAAATATTTGATTGGAAAGGAAGACGACCTGACTTTCGTTCCATTCCTCACATTGACCCTGAAAGGAAACTTTCATTAATGCGAAATTTCTTGCATGTATCTGAATTAATTGACTGAGGAAGACTCTTGTTCATCCATATCTGTGAAACATAAGTGACCCATCGGACAAAACTCTTCATTTTTCTTTTTCTTTTCTTTTCTTTTCAAAATTGGAACCCAGGTAGAATCAAATTTTCCAAAATTAATTTTAGCATTTATGCATTTTCTTTCCCTTTTCCAAATTCTCCAATCTCCTTCCCCAATGTGGGGTGCGATCATAAGTGCATTCAAAAAGAACCACCCATTTTAGCTCAAATAAGGATGCAAGGGATAAATAGTGTTTAGGTTGTAGAAACGATGGCCAACGCATCATTCTTACGCCTCATGACAACAAAGTAACGAAATGCTCACTGAGAATCCATTCCTTTTTTTTTTTGATATTTGAAAATTTTCCAATGTAGGGTAGTGATCATTAAGGGGCTTATTTGAAACGAAATTATTCTTTTAAGGCTCAAATGGGAGAACAAATGCTAACATCTGTATAGATAGAGAAATGAACGCTTGAAGTATTATTCCAAATTTTCCAAACAAATAAGAATAATGCACATTTGCTTTCACTTAGATGTGGATTGAATCGGTTAGATACAGTGGACATTTTCAAGCAAAGATTGCCCCAATTTACAATTTATCAATCAATGTAACTGATTTTATTTTGGGGTTAATAAAAGTGGGCAAAATATGAATTGTTCAGTGAAGGAGGAAAAGACATCTTATTGGGTCTTTTGAGTGACCTCTTTTAATTCTGAGCACTCTTATTGTATAGCTCAGATCACCAATCTAGTGTATGTAAAGATTTTAGAAAGCATACACTTGTGAATTTTCAAGCTAGAGGTTGAAAAAATCTCAATTTAGTCTTATTTCTTAAAATTCATTATGAAATCCCCAATGAGCAAAATAAAGAATGAAATGTACATAAATATATACAAAACAATAATTGTCTAAATGAAAAACTTTATTGCTGACAAATCTCTAAAGAGCTCCATATATACACTTTTGTCTCCTTTTCTTTTGGAACAACAGTGTATTAACAAATCAAATAAACAGAATTTTCCTTTGACAAACACTTATGAAGTCTCTTAGATGCTTTAGTCTAGCTCTTCCAGATAGATCCTTCATGTTTTCGTTGTAAGGTCCGCCCAAAAATCAAGTAATACTCAAAATCATCCTCAGATGTCGAAAAAATAATTTTACCTTATTGAAACCTCCTTTAAAAATGCAGGGGAGGGGGAAATAAAAGAAAAAAAAAACCCAGAGTTAGTAAGAAAAATTATAAAATCGGTATGCGTATCCTATGGGGGAGCCCTTTTGTGCCAAGGGTTGGCCTATCATGAAAATGCAATCCTCTAGGATGGGCACTATACAATACCTGATGGATCCGATCAACTTACCGAGTGAAAAATAAATTGGTCAATTGGAGTGACGAGAGATATTTGCCAAAATGAGGACAACATCCGAATGGATTGATCACTTTGATCGATACAAGAATTTGCAAAAACGCACCGGTTTGACCTTAACGAACTTCCTATCAGGAAGATTGCAATTTGTTGACAAATTTTCTCAGTGAAGCATGGGTCAAAACCCCAACCGACCAAATGGCTGGATGCAATGGATGATTTTCTCAAAATCGACTAGGTTTCCCAATTTAAAATTCAACATTGAAACCCTAATTGGACAAATGGGTTGAATGACGTTGACAATTTATTTCAAATCGACTGGATTACCCTAAAAAGGGTAAACCAGTCAAACAAACTGGATGAAATTGATAACCTATTCAAAATTGACCGGATTGCCCTAAAAATGGTAAGCTGGTCAAAAGAATGAAATGGATGATTTATTCAAAATTGACTATATTATCCTAAAATGAATGAATTGACCAAATAAGTTGGATGAATTTGATGGATAATTTGATCAAATGAATTGAATGAAAATGATGGTTTATTGAATTGTCTACCTATTGGTAGTTTCAAAAAATCATTGCGACGCATTAGTCTATGAGTCTTCTAAAATCAAGATTTGGCCTCAATATGCTTATCGTCTCAACAAAGAAGGACCATTTGTAAATTTCCTCAAATTAATGTCCTCTACGCAAGGGATTTTTACCAGTTTTTTATAAATGGCCAAAAAATGATTGTTAGATGTTCATATTCTAATGTGCAAAATTGGTTATACAATTATGGAAGAAGATCGGATCCTACCTTACCTTGTGCACTACCCCTTTGGAAGGTACAAGAAACCTAAACATGCAAGTCTCATTGGACTACTTGTCCGAGACATAAGGTGGTTTATTCCTATCGTGAGATCCCCTAAATGGCATTCCCCTTCTAGAGTTTATGCATGATGCCATTTTATCAAAGCGCGTAAATATGCAGTACACAAATGAAACGTGACCTAAAGGGAACCCCTTTCTGTATGCCGAGGTGAGTCTAAAATGAAATGTATTCATGCTGCAAATGCGAAGCATTGAATTTAAACGTGTCATATCAAATAGGGTAGGCTCCTAAAGAGTACCATGCCAGGACTCTTATTTCCTTGGGCTTATGAATGCAATGGAGACAAAACCAAAAAAAGTTAGTTTAATCAGACAAATACACATAACACATTTGTAGCAAGGCAATACAAAGAGATAAAGCAATAAAGGAATAGAGGGGTTGGATCCCTCCCCTCGTGAATAGTGTTCCTAATAGGGTAAGGCAGACTCTACCCTAGGTAAACTATCATGGATGCATGAGGTATTGGCTCACTAATGCATCTAGACTCGATAGGTTTCAGGTCCCCGAGCCTTCAGACTTGGAAACCAAAGGTCATCAATCCCAAGGTCCTTTGTCGGTGGCTCGAGCGATTCCCCAAACACTGCTACGCACACATCGTGTCACGGTTACATGTCATGAGTGAATCTATCAAAAATTCTCAACTTTCAACTAAAAGCTAAAGGCTATGAACCCAAAGCTTAAAATGGAAGATTGAGTGACCCCTCGGATCACGCTACGCACACATCGTGTCGCGATCACAAGTCCAAGTGAGTCGCCTAAAATCCTAATAGGGTGGAGTGGCGTGACAAGCCACTAAAAGAAAAATAAATGAGGGGTAAAAAGTTAAAGCGTATGCACGTATGCTAGTGCTCGATTTGGAGGGAAGAGATCGAGAACCAACGCGAGGCTCTAGGGTAATATTCCTCCATCCCAATGCAATGCAAAGCGCGGGATAAAATAAACTATCCATCCATCAAATCAAACGTAGGCGAATGGGTGAGGAAGTGAATTGATACGCGTGAAATGTAAAAACCCTAAAAAAGAAAACAAATGCAACCCTAAACATCCAAATGCGATATATGGAAGGGTTCAAAGAAGAAAAAGATTGACTAAATCAAATTTGCTCGGACTCTCTAAGTCCCCACTGGAGTCGCCAGTTGTCGCGCCCCATTTTTGAAAAGGAAAATAATCTAGTTTAAAAAATGGATTTTGATTTATTTTTTGATTGAAAAATGAAATTTTGGTTTAAAAAGAAAATGAAAAACATGGGTCTAAATGGGACTTGAAAATGCGACGATTTGACCCAAAATATAATTTAAAAAGGGTTTCTTTTGAATGGAAAATGGAGTCGCCACTTGGTATAGAGTTAAGGTGTACCAAGTCACCTAAAAATGAATTTTTAAAGAAAAAGAAAGTAGAAAACCCCTTTTAAACGACTCCAAGTCTGCGAAAATCAGAGAAAAAAGATTCAGGAGTCACATTTGAAAAAAGGGAAGGCAAGGATAAGAATCCAAGGCACCCTTTAAACCTAGCCAAGGCTAGTTGCGCGATTTAGTCAAAGATTTTCTTATTTTAACCTAAAGATTTATCACATTTGGATGTACTATATGAATGCAAACCCTAGACCTAAGAGGGTATCGGGGGGTCGAAATTTCTCTTCAAAGCTCAATTGGTGCCAATCACATTAATTATGATGCCCAATGTGAACTCTTTGGGGAGGTCACGAATAATGCAAAAAATATGAGACTCTAAGAAAAGAAAAGGAAAAAAGTAAAGAAATATACATGACCTAAAGGAATGCATCATGTTGGGTACGGGGGACCCTAAATCGTGACTTTTGTTTTTACTTTTGGTTAGAAAAAGAATGAGAGTGCTAAGGCAATATGTAGCCATACTCGTCCATCCCCCTTACCAAAAGGATGACTCCCTAACCTAATCAGGCAAATGACCTTAATGACTAGAGTGAAATGCAAAAATCCTAAAGATCATACTTTGAATGTGGGAAAGGGGAAAGGATCATGCAAAAATGTTAAAAAAATACTAAGAAAAATGCATGAAAATGTAGTGAGGGCATGCGAGTATGTACTAACGAGGGGCGGCCCTATTAGGTCTAGCGTTGGACTAGCCCTCCACTAAGGCTCTCTCGCAAGCATTGGACTTGTGAGGGCGAGGGAAAGACCATGACTAGCATTGGACTAGTCACGGTGACGTGCATTCATCCACATAATCAGATGTAATACTAAAGCAAAATAGACATACAAAAGCACATAGCACATAGCACGTATCACATAAGCATGCTCATCTAGATGCAAAAACCTAAGGAAAGCAATTAAACACATAGGCATATAGGCGCACACAAACACATAGCACACAAGCCCTATCTATTACACTTGGGGAGGTCCTACTACAATCTAAGGGGGAAAAGAAAGAAATAAATAAAATAATAACCTAACTATTACAACCTTGGCATTAAATTGCCTTTCAAATAATCAAATTGAACTAAAATAAATATACAAAGCCAATAAAGCAATAAATAAATAAATGAAATGAATAAAAAACATTCAAGAGGCATACAATCAAACATGTAAAGTCACATAGGGCACGTAGAGTCAAATAAAGTAAGAAATAAGAGATCAGGGTGTACCTCCCTTGAATTAGGGCCCTAATGAAATGAAATCACTTATTTGCCCTCCAAAAAAACAAAGAAAGGGTTATGGCATCACTTTAGTTAACAAATAATCACAAAAGATAAAAATAAACATGAAATTGAATCAGTTAAATCATGTAGACAACCCACATTTAAGAAGTTAAAAGAAGAAGGGACTTAATTGCAAATATTAATAATTTTTTGGTGCCAAAATTAAAGAAAAATAAAGTTTAGGGACCTATTTGCAATTAAGTTAAGGACCCAATTGAAAGAAATTGAAAGTTTTGTAGGGCCATAGTAAAATTAAAGAAAAGTATAAGGGCCATTTTCCAAATTCGCTTCTGGTCTTGACAACCCAATAGGCCACTTGGACCATTTTGCATCTTATTTGGGCCAGAAGCCCCCTAAGCCCAACCGAAAACCCTAAGAAAGCAAGCAGGCCAGCCTATCACTTTCCAACAAAACAAACCCAACCAAAAGAGTGGGCTTTTACCTTCTAAACCGAAACCAGAAACCAGAAGAATAAACTCAAACCCACTCCCCTAAAACCCAAGTAAAATAACCTCCCAACCCAAATTACCTTTTTCATAAGAACCCAACATGATAAAATCAACTAAAATTATTAAGCCACAATTATGACCTAAAAACAAGAATTAATCTAGCTAAAAGACTACTTATGCATATTAAAAGATGATTAAAATTTAAAAGGGAGAAGTAAGTTCACTTTTCCAATTTTTCGGGTCATATCAGAATAAAGGGGGAACTTGGGGTGTTCAGATATAACAAAATAGGGACATAATTGAACAAGATTTGGAAGTTATGCAGGCTTTAATGTGATTTCACCAAAGGTCTGGGGTCAATTGCAAAATTTTCAGAAATTTATTCATTCAGCTTCACAAAAGCTTTCTTCCTCTTATGCAAATGAACATGAAACGTTTCTGCAACTTCTGATGCTTCAAAATTCCATTAGCTTCGCATGGCAAAACGTACTAAAACTTTGTAAGATGTGAAAATGACAAAACGGGAAAAACTTAAAAAATATCATTCGGCTTCTTCCCCCTTCCCAACTGGTGGAACGCACAGGTTCTGGCCAGCTTTGGACTGGCCAGATTTCCTCTTGAACATAAACAGAAAACGCACAAGCTTGATTCTTTTGGTTTGAAATTTCGTTTGGGCATTTCATCAAACAGTAAATGGGCATTAAAAATTTCAGCAAACCTGTTCTCAATCGAGACTACAATCGGCCCCAAAATTGTTTAGAAACAAAGAAATTCAATTCCAGTCATCATTTGCAGCACGTATATTCAAAAATTGGGGCCAATTAGCAAGAAAAATGCACTAGATGAAGCCACGACAGTCATGCTTAGAGGGCTTGGGAAGGAATTGAAATTCAAAGGAAAAGGGTCAACTTACAGTGCTCTTACTTGAGCGGCAGCGACGGCGACTAGGACGAAGATGAAGACGATGAATTGGGATTGGAAGATGACGACGTCTGACTTCGTCTGAGAGCTTTCATCTAGAGTTGCAGAGGACGGCAGAGGCCAAGGAGGTTGTGCGCGGTGGTGACGATGGCAGACAGCAGCAGCAGCGGACGCGGACTGGTGGTGGCTTGGGCGGGCGGCGGTTCCGGCAGCTCTTCAGATGAGCAATCCTTGCTCTATTTCTTCGCAACCCTCCTTCTTCCTCCTGTCTGGTTTCCCTTTTTCTCTTACCTTTTCCTCTCCAACTTCCAGCTTTATTTTTCTGATTTTTCATAGCTGTTTCCTTCCTCTCCGTTTCAGTCCGAATCTTTCCTTTCCCTTTTCTGTTTTGCCTTCGGAAAACCTCCCCAATTTTTCCAGGTTTTTCTCTTGCTCTCTTTTCTTTTCTTTTTTTTTGTTTTGGCAGAAGCCCCTTCCCCTGTTTTCTGGTTCTCTGTTTTCTTTTCTCTAGCCCCCCAAACGAAGCTCTCTGTTTTTCCTTCTTCTTTTCTTTATTTTTTTTATTTTTTCTACTGCCCCAAGCTTCTCTCCCTTTCCCTTTGCTCTCTGTTCACTCCCTCACTCAGCAATCTCTCTCTCTCGTCTTTTCTCGGCTGTCACCTTCCTCTCCTCTTTCCTTTGCTCCCTTTCTGTTTTTCTTTTCTTCTCCCCATTGTCTCCCTCGGCTATCCTCTCGATTTTCTTTTATCCGTCCCCTTTTAGCCGCTGTTTTTCTTTACTCTCTTCTTTTCTTTTCCTTTTGCTATGTTTTTCTCAATCTCCTCCAAATTCAGCCGCCACTCTCATCTCTCTTTTTGTCTCTTTCTCCTTTTGCCCCTCCCAAATTCCCCAGCTTTTCTTTGGTTCTCCGCTGCCCTCTTTTTCCCCAGCCGGCCATTCATTTTCCTTTTTGTCATTTCTTTTTTTCCCTTTAAATCTTGGGCCTCCAAGTGTCTCTAACACCTAACCCCTAGGTGCTTTGTTGTCTAGTATCCAAAGGGACACTTGTCCCCATGCATGCCCCCTCCACTTGTCATTTTTTTTACTTTTTCTTCTTTTTCTTTTTCCTTTTCCTTTTCCTTTTTCTGAAATTTAGTGTATATATATAAAAAAATACTTTTAACCATAAATAAAATAAAATAAGAGACCCAAAAACAAAAATAAAAATAAATAAATAAACTAAAAAACCTAAAATTGAACACATAAAGCTAAACTTAAATTAATTAAATAAACAGAGTTGAAAATAAAAAATTTGGTGTCTACAATTCTTTTAAGGGGGAGAGAGTATGAGAACCCGAAATTTTTATTATTTTCTAGGTTTTATTCTATTTAATTGCACACTAATTCTATATTTTCTTTGTTAGGAAAATTTTCTAAATAATTTTTATGAGTAAATGTGGTTTTTAAATTATTTTTCTAGTATCAGTTAGTTTTCGAGAAATTACGAGCGTATACCGGATGTGGGACTCGTAATTGCGGAAAGTGCGGTAAAATTCGGCCAATTAGGTTAAGTTTAGTATACTGGGATTAATTTTCTAGGTGTTAAGAAATAATTAGAGGTTACCTAGATGGATTAGTATTAGAGAGACAAAGGGATAGCTATAAACCAAAAAGGTGACAAGTGTCACTTTGTGATTTAATCTTGGACTTTGACTACTATTCATTAACTTTACCAATTAATCAAAATTGACCCAAAAATCATCTTCATTTCAAGCTTCTTTGGCCAGCTCTCTCTAGAAAGAAAAGAAAAGAAACCTTCAACTCTTTTGCTCTCCATCTTGCTCAATCTTGCAATCCAACCGATTAAACTTGAGATTTCTCCATAAAAACCCTTAGTTTAGTTGTAGTGAGGTTGTTGGTGAAGTGGTTTGGAAGAAAGTGGTGTTAAGTTGGTTCTTTTCTTGAGGTTGCAAGGTGAGTAATTAAGGAATTCCTTCTTTGGTTTTGATAATGTGAAATTAATGACTTGTGTTAGTCATAGAGTTGGTTTTGTGAAAGATTTTGTGACTTTTGGTAGAGATTGGTGAATTTTCATAATTATTTATGATTTTTCTATTTTTAAATGTTTAATATTGGTTGGCCATGGATGATAGCTTTGATGCGTAAGTTGTGGTTATTTGCGGAAAATTTCAGCTTTGTACGGAAAATTTCAGTTTTAGGGTTGTGATTGGGGCTTTTATTGGGTTGTTATAGGACCATTGAATTGGCTTTGTTTAAAGGGTATTGTGACCCTAATAAGTTGTATTGAGTAGCCTATGACTTACAATGATAATTGTGGTTGTGTTTGAGAAATATAAGTGATTGATGGCAGGATGGAAATCTGAAATTTTAAGGGGAAATGCTGTCCAAATTGTGGGTTCTTATGTTTTATTGGATTTGGGTTTCTTTAGGGGTAATTAGAGACCTTAGGGTGGTCTAAACCCTTAGCACCGAGTGTTCCTTATTTTGTTTGCATGTTCTTTTGGTTTTACATTAGTGTCTTGTGGCTTGGATTTACAACTCGTAATCGAGTCTCATTGCGTTTTATTGAATGTTTTAGGGCGTGCCGGTGACGCTAGACGCTCGTTGGACCGTAATCTGTGAAATCTTCCTTTGTTTGATTGGTGAGTGTATTACTCACATATTTGTTACTCCATGGCTTCATTATACGTGAAATCTATGATTTGACTGCTTGTGTGTACTGTTGAGATTGATTGAGTCAAGGGTGTACTTTATCACTCTTATACTCAATGGCTTATGCGACTGTTACTGTATCAATTGAATGTCTTTGAATATACTTGAATTGGTGTCGTTTGGACGTGTATCCAACGACTCTTACTGTTTACTCTGAGCTCAACCCCATTGGCGGTCGATTGACTCGAGCTAGCAAGGGCATGGTCGAGGAGATTGATAAGCCGTGGGGACTGTTTCTATGGAATCATAGGGTATGAGACTCTTGATTCCGGTATACTCGAGTATGACCACTGCGAACTGATTGGAGTTCGGGCCCGGTAGGGGTATGTGAGGTGGATGGAAATTGGAGAAAGTAGGGTCTACAGTATTGGTTCCTCTTTAAGCGTTGACGGAGAGTCAGCGGGGTAAGATCAAGAATGGCAAGTGTGGAAAAGGGCTCTTGAGAGCCGTCCGTATCCTTTTATTGTTATTAAAATGTGATGTTAGTTCGGCTTACTTGTTGACGTATTTGGTTTGAGCAACTTTGTGCCTATGTGAACTTTACTGATCTGCATGAGAGTACCTCATTGGGCGAAAGCTCACTATGTTGCCTTTGTTTTCCTTATAGGGATATGAATACCTTTTGGTAACTGTGATTTTGAAGCCGAGTTGAACTAGTTTCATATTCTTTTGTATAGCTCCTCGAGGGGTTGTAAACCTTAAATGTATTTTGATTTAACACTATCTTTTGAGTTGTAAGTTTGGAACCTTACATGTATAAATATGAATGGCAATGTTCATGTGTTTATTTTGGGTTATAAAGGTTCAACTTCAAGGTTTATATGCTTTGTTGGTAATTGATTGGGTTTCAGACAGGTTCGAATTTCAAACGGCAAAAGAAAATTTTTGGCGGGAAAGGGCAGAGGCGAATCCGGCCGATTATCCGGCCAGAACTTGGCCGGATTGCTGGCTAGATTGCCTTGGAAAATTTTGAATCCGAGCAGTTGGCTACTGCCTCCAATCCGACCGGATTGTGACGTGGCCGGCACTGTTCATGTGCGGCTCCGATTTTCCAATTTTCGTTTCGTGGTTTTTGATTCGTTTGAACGCGCTAATACCTTCCGGAACGTTTTAGTCTGTACATAACTGCGCTAGTAGTCCTGGCGAGAGTTGGGCAGGCAGTCCGCTAACCCCTTCGGTACGCCTTAGGGGAAGGTGGGGCTGTCACATTTCTCAAGTGATATTGCTCCTTTATTGATTGATTCATTTTGTGATACTTAGAAAAGAGGGTAAATTTAGTATTGAGCAAAAAAGTGCCCATAACTTGATTAGTTTTTTTAATTAACCTAATTCACCCCTATCTTAAGTTATTTTCGAGCCTAACAATTGGTATCAGAGTTTGGTCCTAGAGATTAAGTTCAATCGGCTTAGGAGCAAAGATGACAACCAACAATGCCATGTTTTTTGAAGGACAATCTGTAACTAGACCTCCAATACTTAATGGGTCAAATTATGTGAGTTGGAAAGAGAGAATGATTATCTTCTTGCAATCGATTGACATTGAATTGTGATTTATTGTTAATGAAGGTCCATATGATGTCTCAATAGAAAATGAAAATACTGTAGACACCAAATTTTTAAATAATTTTTTTATCCTAATTTTATTTTTGTCTTAGTAATAATCCTTATCTATTTTTATTTGTTAAATTCCATGATTTTAGTTTTTAGATTTTTAGCATTGGTATAGCATTTTAGATTATTATTATTGTCTGTTGTTTTATTTTAGTTTAGTTTTTATTTTTTGCATTAGTTTAGCCCTTTTAGCTCTTTATTTTTATTGTAAGGCTTTTAGCACAAAAATTTGTCAAAAGAGAAAATTATGCATAAAAAATATGTTTTTTTTCCTTTTATTGTTAATTAATTAAAAAAAAGAAAAAAAAAGGGAAAAGTCCACGTTTTGGTTTCGGCTGCAGCAGAAAGGATTGGCAGCTGCATTTCTCGGCTATATATATATTTTTTTGCCCGGGATTGGCTCCGTTCGATGGGCATAGTACAAACAATCTGGCTCCATCCAAACCATCGTTGATAGGGTTCAGTTTTTGGGTTCCCATATAAAAGCAAAGGGATACGGCAAGAAATGGGGAGGGCTGATGACGGCTGAGTGAGAGTAAGGGAGAATGAAAAGTGACGGCTGAGGGTTGAGGGAAAGGCAGAGAGCGACCGAGAGAGAGCTAAGCAGGGGCGACGGCGGAGAGGACAGAAATAGAGAAAAGCTTTCGACCAAGAGGAAAAACAAAGAGAGAGTGAGGAGAGTTTGAGGGAGGAAAAATCTGAAGTCAAGAGAGTTTCGGGTTGAGGAAGAAGGTGAGAAGCCGAGAACTCCATCAGAGTAGGCAATTCGCTTCTGGGTGGTCCCGCGGCGTTGCTCATCCAAGGGTGCTCATGGTGATTCGACTGCCAAGGCATCAACAGAGGTAACACTGAGTTCTCCTCTTGTACATTTCTCTCCCTGAGGTTTTTGTTTATCTGTCGGGTTTGTAATCGAGATTACGCAGGCTGCGTTCTTTTTTAGCTTGATCAGGGTTGCACTCTAATAAGTCTAGATCTGGTCCGTTTTTTGTTGTTATAAAGTAAGGAGAGACAAAACACGCAAATAATCTGATTAGGGCTGCATTTCCTTGAGCTTTACATGATGGCTGTCTCTATTTTTCTATCCTTCCCCTTCGCCTGTTGCATTCTGTCCAAAGGTTTGTTTTTTTTTTATTATCCGTGAGTGGAGCGCCCAGATGATGCTTGGCAATCTTGTTAGCAGACTGTATAGCTTTTAGGTTCAGTGCGTTTGTAGGAGCTTTAACCAGAAACTAAGAAGGAACTTGAGATTTTGATGTCTTCCTTGTGTTTCTGAGCTTATATTCTGCTATACTTTCGGGTTGGGATTCATCTTGATTCAAGTTGAAGATGCATGCCTTTGGTTTGTGTTTAGATTCGGTCTTCAACCTCATTAGAATGATTGGATTAGGCGCTTAAATTACTTGGCTTCTAACAAAATGGATAACGCTGATTTTTCTGTGCTTGATCAAGAAACCGAGAATTGCAGAAATTTTATTTCCAGTTTTGCACGCTTTCTCTTCCTGAATTCTGTGTTTCAAATCCAAAAGTTTTATGTTGAAAAATAGGAGAAATGTTTGATAATCCTGTTGCCTGGATTCAGTTTGCATTGCGCTTAAATTTGCGCATACAAACCTGCTGCAACAAGCCACGCTTGAAGCTCTTGGTCCTGTTGCAGCAGCGTGCGCAACCCCTTTTCCTTTTCCTTAGAGTGCCGCAAGTTTCACCTTCTCTTTTGCTGCATTTCATGCCCTGCTGTTTCAATCAGTTTATGGGGGTTAGATGATTATGTTTGGGGATGTTACATGACAATAAGTTGAAGCTGCAAAAATTTGCAGCAGAACAGAAAAAAAAAAAAAAAAGCTCTCGCATTCTCTTTGTTGTTTTCTTACCTGCACTTGCTCACCAAAGTTTCGGCCATCCAGTTTGCTGGTTGACCTTATGTTGGAAAGAGGAATTAGATAAGGGGTGTTGGGTTTGCATTTTTGGGGGCTGGAATGCTTGAATCATGTTCGAATGCTTACCAAAAGAGTGAATTTCAGGTTGCCAAACCATTTTACATGAATGTTTTGTCCAGAATTTTTTTTTGCATCAGTTCCTTTACTGTTTCTTGCTTGTTTGGAGTTTAAAGTTATGTTGGTGTTGTTTAGTTTGAAGTTGTGATGTTGGTTGAAAGAATTTGGATCAAATGCTTGCATGTTGGGTCGGAAATATGCATCCGAAAAGTGAAAGCATAGCAATTTGTTGCAGAAGGTGTCTTCATAGTGGTTTGCATGGCATTTGCATGAAAATCTTTCAATAATTTCACTTTGACCCCTTGGCTTCTAACTAATGCTGCTATGACCCAATCAACTGAATAATCTCCTCAATTTGGTCCTTGGTAGTTTTAATTTTACAACTTCATTGCTTGTTTGCTTCAATTAACTACTATGCTTTGTTTCAATTGCACTTAAGTCATGACTTTAGGGGCTTCATGATCAAGTGAGCTTTGTATTTGCACATTTCTTTTAATCTTTCTTAATTAAAGTGGTACCTTGACCCTTTTATTGTTTTGAAGCCATTTTTTCCTTCCTTTGGTTACCATTGCGAGGGAGGTACACTCTATCCTTCATTTCTTGACTTTATTTGACCCTACGTGCATATATGTGTCTTATGTGTACAATTGCATGACTTTAAGTGTTTATTTCATTTTTACCTTATTTATTTCTTTAGTTGCTTAGTTTTGCTTTAATTTTAGTTCAATTTCGTCATTTGGGAGGCACTCGAATGCCAAAATTGTAATAGTTAGGGATTTAATTGTTTTATTCCTTCTATTTCCCCTTTTAGATTGTAGTAGGCCTTCCCCCCAAAAATGTAATAGTTAGGGCCTTAATTGCCTTGTGTGTTTTGCATGTCTACGTGCTATGTGTTTAATCGCTTTCTTAGGTTTTGGCATCTAGATATGCATGCTTATGTGTTATGTGAATTACGTGCTCACATGTCTACTTGCTTTAATTATGCACATTACTTATATATGTGTATGATGGATGCAAATGCACGTAATCGTGGCTAGTCCAATGCTAGTCATGATTGTCCCCTCGAGCTCTTGCAAGTCCAATGCTTGTGAGAGAGCGTTAGTGAAGGACTAGTCCAACGCTAGACCATTAGGAGCCCTTCGCGCGTTAGATCATGATTGCATGATAAAAACACTTCATTTCACGCATATTTGCACTTTTTAGGGCTTTTATCATTTTGTATGATATTCCCCTTATACGTATAACCCTTATCCCTAATTTCCCTATATATATACCCCTATGTATGATACATGACATTAGAATTGCATTTCATTCTAGAAATAGGATTAGGGTAGTGCATTTGCTTGATTAGATTAGGGAATAATCCCTTGAGTATGGGATATGGACGAGTTTGGCTTTTCTAGCCTTAGCACGCTCGTATTCCCTCTATTAAAAGGGAAAATTGAGTCACGAACATTAGTCCCCCGTACCCGACATGATGCATTCCTTTAAGACATGTATATTTGTATAATTATTTTATTTCTTTTCTTTTCTTAGAGTCTCATATTTTTTGCATTATTCGTGACTTCTCCAAAGGGTCATTATTGGGCATCACAATTAATGTGATTGGCACCATTCAAACTTTGAAGAGAAATTTTGCCCCCCAATGCCCCCCTAGGTCTAGGGTTTGCATTCATATAGTACATCCAAACGTGATAAATTCTTTGGTTAAAACAAGAAAATCTTTGACTAAATCACGCAACTAGCCTTGGTTAGGTCGAAGGGGTGCCTTGGATTTTTATCCTTGCCTTCCCCTTCGTCAAATGTGACTCCCGAATCTTTTTCGTTGGTTTACGTAGACTAGGAGTCGTTTAAAAGGGGTTTCTTTCTACCTTTTCCTCTGAAAAATCATTTTAGGTGACTTGGTACACCTTAACTCAATACCAAGTGGCGACTCCGATTTTTATTTCAAAACCCTTTTTAAACTATATTTTGGGTCAAATCGTCGCATTTTCATGTCCCATTTAGACCCATGTTTTTTTATTTTCTTTTTTAAATCAAAAATTTATTTTTCAACCAAAAATTGAATCAAAAGCCACTTTTCTAAATTCATTTATTTTTCTTATAAAAAATGGGGCGCGACAGCTGGCGACTCCTGTAACAGCCCCACCTTCCCCTAAGGCGAACCAAAGAGGTTAGCGGACTGCCTGCCCAGCTCTCGCCAGGACTAACGGTGCAAAATAGAGCAATCTTTCACGTTCCGGAACTTATAACGCGCGCAAATAAGGCAAAAGGGCAAAATAACCCAAAATAAAAGAAACAAAATCCGGAGTCGGCCATGAATAGTAACCGACTCGTCAGAACCCAACCAAACATCGAATTACATAAACCACATAACATTTAGCCTTTACAAACCAAAAATGACATTTAAAAGTGATACAGAAGTCGCTACATATATGGTTTGCCAAAACAAAAGTGAAAACGGCCCTAATGATACATTTAGGGTCCCATTTTATATACAATACAAAAGAGTCATTCATCTAGTTCATTCGGCAACCATTTATCAAAATTCATTCCAAAAGAGTCATATTCCTTTTATACATCAAGTTTATAAAAGGCCGGATTCAGTCCAGTGACTTTTCGTTCAAAATTTAACTTTTGCCGTTTGAAATCCAAATCGATTCAAAGTTCATCCAAACATCAACCAAGCATATATACATTGAAATTCAACTTTTACAACCATAGTGTCATGCCAAAAACCATCTATCATGAATATACATACTCGGTTTGCCAATCAAAGAAAATGAACCCAATAGGGTTTCATTCGACCAGCTAAACAAATGCCATTTACACTAGCTCAACTTGGCAATTGACTATCCAAATCAGTCCCAAAAGTAATTATATCCCTGTAAGGAAAACAAATGGAACGGGATGAGCTAAAGCCCAGTGAGTTACTACCACATAAGCAACTAAGAGCATATAGCATAACCTTTCATTTCAAGTACACAATTAAGGAATGAAACACATCGATAAAAGGATACGGACGGCTCTCAAGAGCCCATTTCCACGCTTCCATTCTTGATCCAACCTCATTGACCCTCCGTCAATGTTGAAGAGTAACCAACCGTAGACTCCTCTTCTCTCCCATTCCTTCCACCAAACATCCCCCTACCGGGCCCGCACTCCAAACACTTGCACTGTGGTATTACTCGAGTATACCGGAATCAAGAGTCTCTCATACTACAAGATTCCTTATAACTTTACCCAAGGCTCATTAATTGTCACGACCAAACCCTTGTCGGCTCGATTCAATCAACTACCAATGGGGTTGAGCTCAATGATAACATTTGTAGTCGTTGGATACTTGTCCAATCGATATCAAGTCATGTATTTCATTTCATATATCAGTTCATATAACTTTCCAATAACTTTCCAATAACTTTTCAATAACATGTGAAACAATAAGTGAGAGTGATAAAGTACACTCTCACATCAATCCATTAACATACAACATCTCAAGTTCCAATATCAAAGCCATATAATAGCACACAAGTGAGTAGTACACTCACCAATCAATTAAGTGCTATTTCATGCACTTCCGTCAGGAGAATGTCGTGAGCTATCGTCACGCCCTAGAACATGTAAACAAATACCATAAGACTCGATAACGAGTCATAAAGTCAAACCAATTATCGCCCAATAGGGTTTCATGCATGGAAATTCAAGGGTTAAATACTTAACCTTTACTCAAGTCGAGAATATAGTTTTCTAAATCTCGAGTAAAAATTCGGGCAGCATGCCCTTTGTGTTTACCAAATTTTCCAGCCATAAGGCTTCATTATTTTTCTTCAATCACAACCCAACAACACACATATAAGCATTTCATGTCAAGAGCCGTTCCATAGCTCACAATATCATAAAACAAGAAACCATACCGAGCCATAAACAACACCAATTCACAACCCCAATAGGGTTTTATAAACATATACAAGCATGAAAGCAAACCAGAAATTAAGAAAGGCTTTAATGTTGGCCTTGATAAGAAAACCGGTTTTGACGTCATAATGCGGTAATGGCACAACTCTCACTACAATTATCGGTTAGGGGTGTAAGACCCACCGTTTCGAAGCTATGGGACAGGGCTACAACAATGTAGAAGGTCACTCAATCCAGTTCCTGACCCAACTAGGTCAAAAATGCCAAACACTAAACCAGAATCACCAAAACAGGTTTGCAAAACACAGAAAACTGTAATCGGTATATCTCAGTCCATACAAGTCCAAATGCCGAAATTCCAAAGGCATAAGTTATTTAAGACATCCAGCTACATTTCATCAGAAGACACCAACTCCAAAATCCAAACCAATTCCAGTCAAAACAGGCAATTACTATCGCAGTTCGGACCTTCTGTGCACCAAAAACAGCAACAGTAAAAACGGCATAACTCACTCTACACTTGGCCAATTGCCCTGAAATTTTGCAGGCACACTAAACTCATCAATACCTACAACTTTCATGTTTTGAGGAAAGTCCAATTCGGCCTCTAGCTATGACCTAAAATTTCGGACAGAATAGGGGTTCAAGAACCCTAACTTTTCACATTTCATTCCAAATCCAAAATTGATTGCATTTAACAACAATTCACACCTACTAGAGCCAAAGCCCCTTATTACCAACCATCATACTAGTCCAAAACATCAAAATCATATGAAACCAGAAAATTCATCATAAAATGGAAAACTTCACCAAATCAAGCCAAACCAAGAAATAAATCATATAATCCAACACTCAAGCCACTTCTAAGCATAATATAACCATCATTAGGTGTAGTAGGGTGTTCAAGCATCACTTACCAAGAAATTAAGAGAGATAGAGAGGTTGGCCACCTTAGAGCTTCAAAACAACTTCACCAAGCAACTTACTATCACTAGAAGATAAGGTTTTATGGAGTAGAATCTAGTCTAAGCCTTTGTTCATGGAAGATTGAAGCTTATGGAAGCTTGAAAGTTAGGAAATTGTCTTCTTCTTTGAGAGAGAGAGAGCCGGCCATCAAGGGTGCAAAAATGGTGAATTTTGTGCAATTTTTTGAGATATTTAACCTTTGGTCAAAAAAGTCAAAATTGTGAATAGTAATTCTTAAAAGGCATCAAATGAGAAGGTGACACTTGTTACCTCCTTAAATGCATTCCTATCTTTCTTTTCTCTCTCACATCAATCACTTCACACTCTCTACTAATCTCTTAACACCCGATAAATTTTACACAGTATCCGAAACTTAACCTTATTGGCCGAATTTTTCCGAACTTTTCGCACTAGCGGGTCCCACGTCCAATATATATTCTTAATTTTCTAAAAACTCTCCAATATAGAAAAATCATCTAAAAACTATAATTACTCATAAAATCCACTAAGAAAATATTTCTAAGCCAGAAAATGCAGAAAACAACAAGCAATTAAGGGGAAATAAACCCTAGGAAAATAATTAGGGTTTTACGGGTTCTCACAACTCCACTGGGGACTTAGAGAGTCCGAAATTTGATTTAGTCAATCTTTTTCTTCTTTTAACCTTCTCATATATCGCATTTGGATGTTTAGGGTTGCATTCTTCGTTCCCTTTTGCCCTTTTTCTCTTTTTAGGGATTTTGCATCTATCACGCGCATAATCGCTCTTCGCACACTATGTATGTGATGAATGGATGGTTCATTTATTTGTTTACTTTTACTTGTTTCGCGATTGCATTTTGGGATGGGGGGTAGTTACCCTAGAACCTTCGACCGCATCTAATGGTACAATCCCTCCCCTCAATAAGAAAGCACCTCATACGTGCATGCATAGTCTTATTTACCCTATTTTTTTCTTTTTCGTGGGCGTTTCCCACACCTCCTTGTAGGATTAGGATCGATTGCCTTGGGTAGGCGGATGGTGTGCTCTGCGCCCATAGCGCTACCTAAGGGATCACTCGAGCCACCGATCAAAGGCCCTGGGAGTGATGACCCTTCGCCTTTAGGTCTGAAGGCTTGGGAGCCGAAACCTTATCGAGTCTAGATGCATTAGTGAGCCAAACCTCATGCATCCATATTAGAATTGCCTAGGGTAGAGTCGACCTTATCCTGAATTAGGAACACTCGGCACGAGGGAAGGGATTCCATCCTTCTTTCCTTATTTTTCTTTACCAAAATGCAACTCAAACTTAAAGAAATCAAACGGCCTAGAAAATTGGACAGCATTTCCCTTTAAATTCCTTACTTTTCCATCCTAAACTTAACCACCAACATTCATTCAAAACAGCCGCAATCACACACACAAATCATAGGCTATTAAACACACTTTCTTAGGGTCACAACCCCCTTCACATATAACCATTAGATAGCTCCATAATCAATCACAACAAAGCTCCAAATTAGAAACCCTAATCTGAAATTTAACCCCACAAGCGGAAAGTTTCCGTAAGCAACCACAACTAGTACATATAAGCTTCATCTTACACCTAACCAAGCTATCATTCCATGGCCAAACATTACTCATCATATAAGAACAGAAAAATCACCAATAAATCTGAAATTTATCAAAACTCTACTTTAAACCATGAAATCTTCCACAAAACAACATACTTAGTGTGACGACCCGTAAATTTTCCTTATTTTATATTATATTATTTTATTTTCTCTCATGCATTTTCTTCACTACACCCTATTATATTTTTTCAGATATTTTATAAGTGAGTAGAGTTTTAAATCCTTTTTCCTAGTTTAAGTTAGTTCATATTAAGTTTGAAGCGTATTATGGACGTGGGACTCGCTAGTGCGCTAAGTGTGAAAATTTTTTGATGATTTGTTGAAGTTTTGTATAAAGGGATATTACTGTACAAGGTGCTAGGAGATAATTGGAGATTAGCTAGAGAGATTATCCATTAGTAGACAAAAGGATGAGATTGAAACCCTAAGGTGCCAAGTGTCACCACCCCATTGAAAGTTAGACTTTGACCAAGGTATTTTACTTTCTTAAAACTCTAATTTTGACCAAATTACCTTCATTTCTTTGTCTTCCTTGGCTGGCCATTTGAGAGAAAGAAACCAAGAGAGAAACTTCATTTGTTCTTCAATTTCTTGCCCAGTCTTGAATTCCAACCATCACTTTTGCAAAACCCTCCATTAAAGTTGTTTACTAAGGAGGATTAAACGATTGAGTGGAGTGATTTTGGAGGGACAAGCTCTAAGTTACCATCTTTATTGAGGATACAAGGTACTTTGGACAAAAAACTTCCTTTTCCTTCATATATGTGTAAAGTAGTGGATTATAGATGTTACATAGGTAACTTTGTAAGAATATTTTATGGCTTGAAGTAGTTTTATGGTAAATTTCAGTTTTATGGTGAAAATTCTGATCTCATGTGATGCTTGAGGGTTGTTTATGTTTTGATATGAATTATTGAGGTTTTGTGGGTTAGAATACTTTGCCTAAAGAAAATTTTCAGCTTATGTGCACAAATTCCAGCTTAGGGTTTCTATTTGGTACTAATCTGCCCTGTTTTTGCACTGTATGTTCGTCCTTGAGAGAGACCGAATCTGTGACAACTCACAAATTTTCTGATTTCAAATTCCTATTATGAGCTCATTTAATTATTTAATTGGCCGTTTACTTCGAATATTTTATTTCAACCTCTTTATACTAAATTACATAGAACTATAACCTACAAGTATTTTAAAAATGTCTTGATTCGAAAATTTAATTTTGAAATCTCGTTTAGAGTGAATAGTGGATGCGGGTTTGGAGAGAATAATCGAATCGAGGATACAATAAACTTGGAAAATTGGAGACTTGTACATTAGTCTTGAAATAGGTATTTTTAAGATTAAGTGCTTAAGTATTAATTAGTGATACTATCGTTATAAGAATTTCTTGGAATTTCCACTTTATCGCGCACAAATCGAAAGTATGCGTTTTCGCGTGTGCGATTAATTAAGGGACCTTAAACCCTTATTTTTAGACCATTAAGAGTGAATAATAATTGTATGAATAGAAGTGCATTAGAGGTTTAGTGCACAAGTGAAACAAACTCGAGAGGAATCGAGCACGAAACGCGCGCGTGTGCGCGCGAGGAGAGAGTTGACTTTTGAGGCAATTTGAACCACACACTTAAGCTTCTCAAGGAAGCTTCATTTTAGCAAAACACATTCTCTCTTTCTCACCATAGCAGCTGGCCACAAGGAGGAAGAAAGCTACCAAAATTCTTCTTCATTTCATCACTCAAATCTCACCCAAATCACTCTAAAATTTACACACAACTTGCAAACCACTTGGAGATCAACCTAAACTAGGAAAAGGGCTTGCTTCTCACAGTTTTCTTTAGCTTCCAAGCACCGAAATCTTCTGTTTTAGTCATCTACTAAGGTAAACAACGATCAACCTCTTAAATCTTAGTTTATGGAAGTTATCTTGCACTTATGAGTTCATAGATTCATGGGTAGCTTTATATTGTTGGAAATCTAATGAGTGGGCTCTATTAAATTCCACAATAGTTTGATGAACTGATTTTATGAGATTTGATGTTAATTATGTTGGATTAGTGCTTAATCTAGTGAAAATAAGTTGTATTGTGGAAGAAAGTGAAAAGGAAATTTTACCATTTCTGCCCCTGCTATTGCCGTGCACTTTGGTGCACTTTTTTTGTGGTCCAATTGACTTGTTTTTGATGTAGATGTGTAATATAGGTTGTGTGGAAAGTTTCCACCAAAAATTACGTGATTTGGATGAGCAAATGTTGAGATTTCGAAATTTTACCAAAACTGGAATTGTGTCCCGTATTGCTCTGGCAGTGATATTCAAACAGCTATAACTCTTTGTTCTGACGTCAAAATCAAGTGCCGTTTGCGGCACTAGAAACTAGGCCCTGATTCCACCTGAGTGAGCCGTACCAATCTTGTAAAGTTCCCTGTTTTGTTTCTCGTCTGTACTGGAAGCCCTATTTTAAGCTGCGACTTGATGCTCAAATATGAGCTAGTTGTGGACAGAATTTTAAAATGATTCCTTCTAAGAAATTGTAGCCTTATGAATTTAGTCTTCAGCGGCACTGACCACGCTTAATTCTGAGTTGAATTGAGTGAGTTGTGGCCAGATTACAGAGCTGTCTTCGTGAAAGAAAACCCTAATTCTGGACTGATTTATAGCTAATCTTGATTTGGGACTTGTTATTCGAAATTCTTGGTGTTAATCACCTACCAAATGTATCTTGGATGTTTATTAGACATTGTCTACAAAAATGAATCATATTTGAGATGTTTTTGTTGGCCAAACGTTTGGGGAAAAGGAAAACGAAACTACAAGGCAGTTTTGCCTTGGAAATTTTTGTTGTTTTAATGACTTGGTTAACTGACTTTCCATGCGAATTTTTACATGAAAATTTACAGAGGAATAGACCTTATCTGGTAGAGTAATACTACCAAATTTGGTGCCATTCTGAGTCCATTTCGATGCCAATTAAACTACCAAAGCTCAAGCTTTAAACCTGGAAAATCTTTGTTCATTGAGGAAATTCAGCATCTTTGAGTCGTTATATCTTGGTGCTCAAAACTCCAATTCTTGTTCCGCTTGTTGTGTTGAAAACTTTGATTTTAACTCTAATTGAGTTCCAAATTTCAGAGGCTAGTTCGCATTGTGTGAATTTTACCGAATTTCCAAACTTTGCTGAAAATCAACCCAAATCTGTCTTGGCATTCCAAAACAGTAACTTTGAGCCGAATTTTGAATATCTCCCATTTAGAATCATGGAAAAGTGTCTTTTAGGAACTTTTAGTACTTTGAAATTAGTTTTCAACGGTACCAAGTTTTCAAATTTTGGACTTGTAGAGAGTGAGATACGATTTTTCAAAGTACGTGTAACAAATCTGAAAATTCCTAACTTAAAGGAAATGGAGTTTTTCAAACTCATCTTTTTCCTTCGATATCACTTGATCGTTTAACACTGGATTTCAAAGATGAAAATCAGATTTCTCTTGTGTTATAAAACCCCACTTTTGAGCCTCGATTTACGAATAATTAAGGCTCATTTTCGTGAAATTTTCTTAGATTGTACAAGTGTGCAATCTTCCTTGATAATTGGGGTTTATAAGTGATAGTTTATTAGTAATTGCTCAAGCACTCAAGAGGACCTTCAAGAGGATCTCACGGGAGACGCCTAAAACAAACACTTGTACTTGCTTCTTGATTACTTGGTGAGTGTCAAGTGTATGAGTACTTGATACATGCTTACCTGTTATAAATGATCAGAGATTTTGAAAATGGAGTCGAGTGTGTACTTTACCACACTCGTTCTCATTTGAAATGAATGATCCATGATTGAATTGTTTGAAATGAAATGAATGACTCATGAATGACTTGATTGAATGAAACGAATGATAAAGGCTTGAATGAAATGAAATGGTATGCTATGGCTGCATACGTCGCTGGAGTGAATCTCCTAGACTCACAAATGTTACATGGGGGATGCCCAAACTCATAGGCTGATCTTAGGACTCGAATCGGCATGGGATTGGTCGGGAACCTCGGTGAGCCATGAGAATTACCTGATAACTTGATCTGTTGGAGAGATCTTGCTTGGCATACTCGTTGAGTATCACCTTATAAATGTCGTGCGGGCCCGATATGGTGTACGGTGGACGGACATGAAAAGTAAGTGTAGATCTATGGATTGGAAATGTGAGACCCCGTAATTTTTTCATTTTCTGGGTTTTATTCTATTTAATGGCATATTTTCTGCATTTTCTTTATTAGAAAATTTCTAGATGATTTTTATGAGTAAATATTCTTTTTTAGATGATTTTCTAGTATCGGTTAGTTTTTGAGAAATTAAGAACGCATACCGGACGTGGGACCCGCTAGTACGGAAAGTTCGGAAAAATTCGGCCAGCTAGGTTAAGTTTTGGATATATGGATTGGTGTGAGAGGGACAAAAGGATAGCCATGCATTAATGAAAGTGACAAGTGTCACTTAGTGGTTAACCTTTGGACTTTGACCAATTTTCTACTTTACCAATTTAACCAAAAAATTGACCAAAAACAACTTCATTCCTCTAGCTTGTTGGCCGGCTCTTGTAAGGAGAAAAACCAAGAGAGAACCTTCAAATTTTCTTTCCATTTCTTGCTAAAATTTGGAGTTTCAACCGATAGAATCGCAAACCCTTCCATAAGAGTGTTATCTAAGGGAGAACAAAGGTCTTGGTGGAGTGATTCTTGTAAAAGAAACCCTAGGCTATCATCTTTCCTCAAGTTTCAAGGTAAATTCTCTAGAACATTTCCTTTTGCTCTTAATAACAGTCGATTAGTGGCTTGTGGGAGTTAAGGAGGTGATCTTATGGGTGTTTTCATGACTTTTGGTGGTGTTTGATGAATTTTTGATTTTATGCATAATTTTTCTGTTTTTATATGTTTAATGTTGATTAGCCATGTATGATGGGCTAGTAGGGGTTAGAATGAAGCTTTGGTATGATAATTGTAATGATTAGTGGAAAATTTCTGGTTTGAAGCAAAAATTTCCAGATTAGGGTTTCATTTTCCCAAATTCTGCCTGGTACTGTTCATCATAGTTAAAGGCCGAATTAACCTTGGATTAAAACATGAAAGTTGTAGGGAATGATATTTTAGAGATACCTACAAAATTTCAGGTCAATCAGAGCAACGTATCTTGTGAAAAGACTGAAATACCCCTGCTGCCCTGTTTCTACCCGAACTTGAGAATTGCTTCTGTGATTGGCTAATTTGATTGCGAATGCTTCTGATTTGGCTATTGATGTCTTCTTAAGAATTGTAGCCTTATATATTAGCTTTCGGATGGCTTTGGAATCACTTGATTTGGACTTAGGTAGCCTGACTTATGATGTTTGAACCAGAATGCGGTTGGTGAACCTGTTTTTGCGGTTCTGGTTTAGTATATTGAATTTTTGACCTGATTGCACTAGAAACTGGACTGAGTAGCCTTATTCAACATTGTATTACTATCTCTTAGCTTTGAAATGGTGTATCTTTCACCTCCATCCGATAATCGTAGTGCCAATGGTGCCAAAACCGCAAAATGATGTCAAAAACTATTTTTATGGTTTAGAGCTTAACTTTCCTTTCCGGACTTTTCCCTAGCTTGAATTGTACTTGTACTACTTGGAGCTTACTGAACGGCTATTGAAATTAACTTGTTGGGTGTGTACCTTTGGGTTTGAATGAGAAAAATAATGAAGCCATAAATGGCTGAAAATAAGAAAATACAAAAGGCGTGCTGCCCAAATTTTCGCTCAAGGGCTAAGTTTCTATTTGAACTTGTATATTTTCGTTTGGCAAATACTATGACCGTTTTCCATCTTAAAACATGATACCTTTTCCATTTGAACCTTCAAATGTTTATTTACTACTTCATACCAAAATATAGAGGTATGACCTAAGGTTTTCTCAGTCAAGACATGTAGGCCATAATACCTACTTGAATGTATATTGATTTTGAACCACATAAACGATTCCGAAAAATAATATTTCTGAGCCTATCTGGTTGGATTCCGACTTGACTTTGATTCAAGTGTTTTTCATTGGAACTGTTATAACCCTTTGAGTTTGGTTTATGACACCCTAGTTGTTTCCGTCCACAGATCCAAATGGCTTTATTTTCACTTTAAAGTCACCTTTATCCGTTTTACTCGTAACTAGTTGAGTTCCTTGATTCCACTTACTTGTTTTGCTAGATGAATTGTAATATTCTTTCTCGTCGAATCATAGGTTTTCTCGGTGACCGAGGGTAAGATCCGATAGGACATTTTGGACGTTATTTTGCATAATTCGGGGAATATTCTTTCTTGTTTGCTATATTTTCTTGACTTCATGACTCGTATTATTGTTTGATAACGTGTTAAGTGCTTTCAATGATTTCCAAAATGAGTTTTCAAGGCAGGTGTGTACTTTATCGCACCCGACCTAAATAAAGGTGAAATTTTCAAAGATTGAATGATTGGAACGTTACTTGTGCATGAATGTAAGCCTTTTGGCCGAACTGGGCCCTGCCCCTTGTTACCGATCGACTCGAGCCAGAAGCGGACTCGGTCGGGCGATTTGGTGACCTGGGCGAACGTTTGGTATACTCGAGTATTACCTTGTGGATTGGTGGAGGTTGGTGGAGCCTGGCCAATGTCCAGGAAGGGTTGAATGAAATGAACGAACGAATGAACGAGGGTTTTATTGATAAATGAAAAATGCATTTGCAAACGAATGAAGGAATAAGGGGAATGACAGGAGAACGAACGAATGAACTAACGTATCCTTTTCATGTATGACTTATTGTAAATGTTGTAAATATTTCTTGACTTATTGTTTGATTTATGGCTTGATTCCATGTTCGGAACCTCACTGAGCTTTTAGCTCATCCCTTTAGTTTTGTTTTCCTTAACAGGGGAAGGCGAGCAGGGGCGAGAGCTCTGTACCGACTGGCTAGGTCTAGTTTTGGTTTTGGTTTTGGTTCTCGCCCTAGTGCTTGGCACGGGCTGGTTGTATGGTGACTTGAGAACTTTTGTATTCTCGACGGTTGTACTTCTTTCTGAGATAGCAATGTATATAAGTTTTGTTTTAAGTTTTGGATCCTCGTTTTGCTCTTTTTTGTGGTTCTATTTCTGATTTGTGTGAGTGAACGACTGAGTCCCGGCGAGAGCTGGGCAGGCGGTCCGCTGAACCCTCTGGTTCGCCTAAGGGGAAAGTGGGGCTGTCACAGGAAACATCAACCCGGTTGGCGGAGAGTCATCGCGGGAAAATATACGAATGAGATTGGCAAAACAAGTGAAAATTAGCTCCTGAGAGCTATCATATTCTTGAACTGTTTCTCTTTACATTTCACTGGAATTGTTTATTACTCATATATTATCGTTTTCCTGTTGATTGGGATTGTTATATGGACAATGTGCTTGCATGTGTGTTTCTTGACCTCACAAGCGATCGCTCACCCCGTAGTTTTGTTTTCCTTAACAGGCATGGACTGGGTGTGAGAACCCGTAACTTTTCTATTTTCTAGGTTTTATTATCTTTAATGGCAAGTTTTCTGCATTTTCTTTATTAGGAAAATTTTCTAGATAATTTTTATGAGTAGATATAGTTTTTGGATAAGTTTTCTAGTATCGAATAGGTTTCGAGAAATTAAGAGCGTATACCGGACGTGGGACCCACTAGGGCGAAAAGTTCGGAAAAATTCGGCCAACTAGGTTAAGTTTTGGATACTGGAATTAATTTATCGGGTGTTAAGAGATAAGTAGAGGGTGCTATTTGGATTGGTGTGAGAGGAAACAAAAAGATAGGGATGCATTAAATAAAGTGACAAGTGTCACTTAGTGATTGGTTGGACTTGAAGACCACTATTCACCTTTTTCCATTTGACCAAATAAATCACAAAAATTACCAAAATTTCACCATTTTCTTCTTCTCTTTGGCCGGCCACTTCAAGAAAAAAAGAAAGGGAAAAGCTCTCCAAGTTTTGCTTCAATCTTGCTCCAATCTACCAAATCAACCATTGAATCTTGTTTTTGCTCCATAGAAAACCTTAAATGAGTGATAGTGAGGTGTTTAGTGGAGTTGTTTGGAAGGCTAAGGTGATTAGTTGCTCCCTCTCTTGTGTTGCTAAGGTGAGTAGTGAAGGAACCTCTCTCCTCCATCTAATGATGTTTAATTCATGACTTGTGGTAGTTTAAGATGTAATTTTATGGATTATATCTTGATTTTGGTTGAATTGGTGAAGTTTTATAATTATTGGTGATTTTTCTGTTTTCCTATGATTATTATAGTGTGGCTATGTATGATGATTGGAAATGATCTAGAATGAAGCTAGAAGGTGTATATGGTGGTTAATTGCAAGAAATTTCTGCTTTGGAAAGAAATTTGGAAAGTTAGGGTTTCATTATTTTACATTCTGCCCGGCACAGTACTGCATAGTTAGAGGCCGAATTGGCCTTGGATTAAAACATGAAAGTTGTAGGGAATAATATTTCAGATATTCCTAAAAAATTTCAGGTCAATCGGAGCAACGTAGCTGGTGAAAATACTGAATTACCCCTGCTGCCCTGTTTCTACCCGAATTTGATAATTGCGTCTGTGATTGGTTATTTTGGTTGGGAATACTTCAGAATTGGTTGTTGAGGTCTTCTGATGAATTGTATCCGTGTATCTTAGCTTTCAGATGGCTTTGGAATCACTTGATTTGGACTTAGGTAGCCTGACTTATGATGTTTGAACCAGAATGCGGTTTGTGAACCTGTTTTTACGGTTCTGGTTTCGTATCTTGCATTTTTGACCTGGTTACACTCGAAACTGGGCTAAGTAGTCTTCTTCAACATTGTATCCCTCTCTCTTAGCTTCGAAAAGGTGTATCTTACACCTCCATCCGATAAGTGTAGTGTCAATGGTGCCAAAACAGCAAAATGATATCAAAAACTATTTTTTTTGGGTTAGACCTTATTCCATTTCCGGATTTTCCTGGTTTACTCTAGTGTTTATACATTCTAGTGGAACCTTATTTTAGTGGTATTTGGCATTGGTTTATGACTTGTAATCGAGTCTTATTGTGCTTATTTGAATATTTTAGGGCTTGACTTTCATTTCCGGACTTTTCCCTAGCTTGAATTGTACTTGTACTACTTGGAGCTTACTGAACGGCTATTGAATGAACTTATTTTGTGTGTGACTTTGGGACTGGCTGAGGAAAATAATGAAGCCATGACGGCTGGAAAAGTAAGCAAATTTAGGGGAAATGCTGTCCAATTTTCTAGGCCGTTTAGTCTCTTTAGGTTTGAGTTGCCTTTTGAAAGTCATATTTTATTCTTTTGTACTAGTACTTACCATGGAAAGGCGTACGACGCGTAGTCGAGCCTCACTTGTGCATTCCGTTTACTCGATTTTGGATGTGAAACCTTCAATTGGTTTACTTTGATTATTTTAGGGTTTCTTGGCGATTAAAGCCAATCTGAAGTGAAAACTTTTGAAGTATCTGTACTGAAACCGGTGAGTGTACCACTCCCCTCACTTGTTGTTTAACTCGATTTCTGTACATGCAATCTGTGATATGAACGACTGAATTATCTATTTATTTTGTTGGAGACGAGGGTGTACTTTATCACACTCGTTCTCTTGTCTGTTCATATGCCAATTTTTGGTGTGAATTTGAATCTGTTATCTGTATCTGTATCTGTTCTGACGTCGTTTGGAAGCTTGTATCCAACGACCTTTCTGTGACCTCTGAGCTCAACACCTGTGGCTAGTTACTCGAGTCGGGCCGGCAAGGGCCTGGTCGATTAGATAACGAACCACGGTAGTCTGTTTTGGGATCTTTGGGTATTGAGACCCTTGATTCCGGTATACTCGAGTATTACCATTTCTGAACTGATTGGATTTCGGGCCCGGTGGGGGTATGTGAGGTGGAAGGAATCGAAGAAAGTGGAGTCTACGGTATTGGTTACTTCTGTAACGTTGACGGAGTGTCAACTGTTATTTCGATCAAGTTTCGGTGAAGCAAATGGGAATTTGGCTCCTGAGAGCCACCCGTATCCTTTCTGTCTATGGTGTTTGTTCACTTCTTTATTTGATGCACATATGTGATTAATTGAATATGAAGTTCCATGTTTCTTATTTGCTATTATTTTGGTACCTCATTGAGCGTAAGCTCACCCCTTCCCGTTATCTTTGTTTTTCCTTACAGGGAACCACTTTTGGGGCTAAGATGTTTTGACGCACGAGTCAAGCTAGTTTTATTATATTTTTTGTAAAGCTCCTCGATAGTTGAAAACCCTAAATGTATTTTGATCTAATTATCTTCTTTTGTTCTGTAAATTACAAACGTATGTGTATAAAACTATTTACCCTGTTCATGTATCCTATTTGGATTGCAATTGTTTTCCCGAGTCATATGGCCATATCTGTATTCGTTTGGCTCCTGGTTGGGTGGTGATGTGGCAACCACTATTCATTGTGGTTTTGATTTTCGTTTTGTCATTTGGCGACTTTGAATCGTTTGAGCGCGTTATTACCTCCCTGAACGTTTTCGATTTCATTCATCTGCTCCGTAGTCCTGACGAGAGCTGGTAAGGCGGTCCGCTGAACCCTTTGGTTCGCCTTAGGGTAAGGTGGGGCTGTCACAGGTGGTATCAGAGCCACTTCGCGTGGTCTCTGCGCGGAGAGAGCTTGGGCCAAGTGGTGAATGCGTCAAAAGGTATAAGTGCTCTTTTGAGCGTAAGCTATGAACTGTGCATGTCATAAGTGTAAGGATCATTATCATGGGACTTGAGGAAGCTAGATGTGTACGTCAGGTAGGAATCTTAAACCTTGTTGATTTGTACTTGGGAGCGTACGACCTAAGTTGTAAATTCTCTTAGTTTGGGATTCTTGTACTTGAGTACCAAATACTTTTTCGAAGGGAATACTTGTGAATTCGGAAGGGATATAGTCTTGTGTGTGATGAGATAACTAGAAATCATAAGTGATTTTGAGATAAGTTATGATGACAAAGGTCAGAGCACGGGGAATTCTTGTATTGGACTTGACATTGACCCGATTGAGGAGATTGGAATGAGGGATGCTATCTCGGATTTTCCCAATAAAAGTTGAGCTAGGGTTTTGATAGATAGTGGTTAGATTTGGACTGTAATAGTTACTGTGGATGTTTAACGTGTTAGCTTTGAAAACCTATTTTGTTTCTCCTATGAATGTGCACATTGTTATGTGTCTACTTGATTTTCCTGTGGACTACTTTAAACTACATATGTAATTCTTTTGTGCTATACCAGATAAATATATTTTGGATCTTGATTGATTACCTGTGTCTATGTGCCTAACTGAACCCTCTCCTCTGAGATATATTTATATTTATATATATAATGGAAAGGAAAGCTAAGAAAATGATATTTCGACATCTGTGTAGATTTAGATGACCTTGTGATACGAATCTCGTTGGTGAGGAGATTCGCGACCCAAGATCGCTTGTTGGATTTGACGTCGGATGCAAGAAACGGTGACAGCGGAAACCCTACGACCCCTCTAATTCCCGTGACTACGAACTTGTTGATACGATCTCAACCCGTAATCAAACGAATTAGTGAACCTCAGGCAAGTGTAGAAGGCGCCACAATTCAAGTGCGATTCTTGGATTGATAAGCCGAACAAGAACACTAGAGTATAACTCTAAGTTGTTCAAGGTTTGCTCGAAAGCTATGGGGAAAACTCTCTCAATATTTTTATCATAAAAGTGTCTCCCTTTGTGGGAGTAATGGGGTGCCTTATATAGGCTACAAGTAAAACCCTAATCTAGTAAGGAAAAGGAACTAACTAATGACTCTCCAATCACAATCACAATTAAGGCTAACTAATGGTCAGCTTATAAAGCTGGCCCAACATAACCCAATAAAAGCTAATTCACCAACTTAAGTAATAGTGAGTCTAGACTCTATAAATCGGATCCAACTCAACATGAGGTCTTGGACCGAACTTATTCCTACCAAATAAAATAGAAATCTGAAAAATAAACTACTAAACTATTACTAAAAGATTCATTCTCTTGCAGCCCGAAACATGGCCCATAAGCGGCCCATATTTCATATCACCTTGGGATTAAGGAAGGGCCATTGGAAATCTGTGACTGACCAAATCGAGAACCTAGGACCGAGAGAAGGGACCCAGTAGTGTAGGCCTATGTCTTAGATTCAAAACGCCATAAGATTTCTTTCAATCCGAGAGGTGTAGCTTCAGGTGTAATAGGAAATGTAAAAAGGTGAGAGGAACTTGATGATTTTAGATTTCTTTTGCTTGATATGATATTTGTGATCGAGGGAATTGGACTAGAGCTAGGAAACTATCTATGAGGGATGAGGATCATGAGCTGTGGTTGGTAAATGATTTCAAAAAAAATTTTCAAAATTTTTTTCGAACTATTTCCTGGACTGTTTTCTTGTGTGTTTGCCATGCAATGATTTGGCTCAAATGAGTGCTTGGAAGTCTTGTACTTAAAACCAACGTCTTCATTTTAATGACAATTGACTTGAACATGGGAGCACCGATGGCTCATTTGTACCGCTTGACTGATACTGGATTTTATTGGAGAGTTGCATGTTTAAGTACCATGATTTCCTGACTCACAAGAGCAATAAACGTACATTTGATTACTGATTCATGATACCAGCTAAATGCACTACTGCGAAACTTATTTGAATATTGAGTTTTCTGGATACTTGTTGAGCTTTTAGCTCACCTTAAAAGATGTATTTCCTCTCCACAGGACTCGAGGCAAAGGAAACACTTGTATGAACTTGTTAGTGTGACGGGATGGGAGATCTCGAGCATATTTTGAATTTCGATTAGAGTGATCCTTAGTGCCTGAGTGATTTTCGAGAACTATCCTAACTTGACTAGGGCATGAATAAGGAGAAGCTCCTGTAAGATAGAAGAATTCACTGTAGAATCAATTTTTGTGAGCAAAAGAGAGAATTTCGAGGATAAAATTCTTTTAAGGGGGAGAGAGTGTGAGAACCCGTAACTTTTCCATTTTCTAGGTTTTATTATCTTTAATGGCATGTTTTCTGCATTTTCTTTATTAGGAAAATTTTCTAGATAATTTTTATGAGTAGATATAGTTTTTGGATAAGTTTTCTAGTATCGAATATGTTTCGAGAAATTAAGAGCGTATACCGGACGTGGGACCCACTAGGGCGAAAAGTGCGGAAAAATTCGGCCAACTAGGTTAAGTTTTGGATACTGGAATTAATTTACCGGGTGTTAAGAGATAAGTAGAGGGTGCTATTTGGATTGGTGTGAGAGGAAACAAAAAGATAGGGATGCATTAAATAAAGTGACAAGTGTCACTTAGTGATTGGTTGGACTTGAAGACCACTATTAACCTTTTTCCATTTGACCAAATAAATCACAAAAATTACCAAAATTTCACCATTTTCTTCTTCTCTTTGGCCGGCCACTTCAAGAAAAAAAGAAAGGGAAAAGCTCTCCAAGTTTTGCTTCAATCTTGCTCCAATCTACCAAATCAACCATTGAATCTTGTTTTTGCTCCATAGAAAACCTTAAATGAGTGATAGTGAGGTGTTTAGTGGAGTTGTTTGGAAGGCTAAGGTGATTAGTTGCTCCCTCTCTTGTGTTGCTAAGGTGAGTAGTGAAGGAACCTCTCTCCTCCATCTAATGATGTTTAATTCATGACTTGTGGTAGTTTAAGATGTAATTTTATGGATTATATCTTGATTTTGGTTGAATTGGTGAAGTTTTATAATTATTGGTGATTTTTCTGTTTTCCTATGATTATTATAGTGTGGCTATGTATGATGATTGGAAATGATCTAGAATGAAGCTAGAAGGTGTATATGGTGGTTAATTGCAAGAAATTTCTGCTTTGGAAAGAAATTTGGAAAGTTAGGGTTTCATTATTTTACATTCTGCCCGGCACAGTACTGCATAGTTAGAGGCCGAATTGGCCTTGGATTAAAACATGAAAGTTGTAGGGAATAATATTTCAGATATTCCTAAAAAATTTCAGGTCAATCGGAGCAACGTAGCTGGTGAAAATACTGAATTACCCCTGCTGCCCTGTTTCTACCCGAATTTGATAATTGCGTCTGTGATTGGTTATTTTGGTTGGGAATACTTCAGAATTGGTTGTTGAGGTCTTCTGATGAATTGTATCCGTGTATCTTAGCTTTCAGATGGCTTTGGAATCACTTGATTTGGACTTAGGTAGCCTGACTTATGATGTTTGAACCAGAATGCGGTTTGTGAACCTGTTTTTACGGTTCTGGTTTCGTATCTTGCATTTTTGACCTGGTTACACTCGAAACTGGGCTAAGTAGTCTTCTTCAACATTGTATCCCTCTCTCTTAGCTTCGAAAAGGTGTATCTTACACCTCCATCCGATAAGTGTAGTGTCAATGGTGCCAAAACAGCAAAATGATATCAAAAACTATTTTTTTTGGGTTAGACCTTATTCCATTTCCGGATTTTCCTGGTTTACTCTAGTGTTTATACATTCTAGTGGAACCTTATTTTAGTGGTATTTGGCATTGGTTTATGACTTGTAATCGAGTCTTATTGTGCTTATTTGAATATTTTAGGGCTTGACTTTCATTTCCGGACTTTTCCCTAGCTTGAATTGTACTTGTACTACTTGGAGCTTACTGAACGGCTATTGAATGAACTTATTTTGTGTGTGACTTTGGGACTGGCTGAGGAAAATAATGAAGCCATGACGGCTGGAAAAGTAAGCAAATTTAGGGGAAATGCTGTCCAATTTTCTAGGCCGTTTAGTCTCTTTAGGTTTGAGTTGCCTTTTGAAAGTCATATTTTATTCTTTTGTACTAGTACTTACCATGGAAAGGCGTACGACGCGTAGTCGAGCCTCACTTGTGCATTCCGTTTACTCGATTTTGGATGTGAAACCTTCAATTGGTTTACTTTGATTATTTTAGGGTTTCTTGGCGATTAAAGCCAATCTGAAGTGAAAACTTTTGAAGTATCTGTACTGAAACCGGTGAGTGTACCACTCCCCTCACTTGTTGTTTAACTCGATTTCTGTACATGCAATCTGTGATATGAACGACTGAATTATCTATTTATTTTGTTGGAGACGAGGGTGTACTTTATCACACTCGTTCTCTTGTCTGTTCATATGCCAATTTTTGGTGTGAATTTGAATCTGTTATCTGTATCTGTATCTGTTCTGACGTCGTTTGGAAGCTTGTATCCAACGACCTTTCTGTGACCTCTGAGCTCAACACCTGTGGCTAGTTACTCGAGTCGGGCCAGCAAGGGCCTGGTCGATTAGATAACGAACCACGGTAGTCTGTTTTGGGATCTTTGGGTATTGAGACCCTTGATTCCGGTATACTCGAGTATTACCATTTCTGAACTGATTGGATTTCGGGCCCGGTGGGGGTATGTGAGGTGGAAGGAATCGAAGAAAGTGGAGTCTACGGTATTGGTTACTTCTGTAACGTTGACGGAGTGTCAACTCTTATTTCGATCAAGTTTCGGTGAAGCAAATGGGAATTTGGCTCCTGAGAGCCACCCGTATCCTTTCTGTCTATGGTGTTTGTTCACTTCTTTATTTGATGCACATATGTGATTAATTGAATATGAAGTTCCATGTTTCTTACGCTCACCCCTTCCCGTTATCTTTGTTTTTCCTTACAGGGAACCACTTTTGGGGCTAAGATGTTTTGACGCACGAGTCGAGCTAGTTTTATTATAGTTTTTGTAAAGCTCCTCGATAGTTGAAAACCCTAAATGTATTTTGATCTAATTATATTCTTTTGTTCCGTAAATTACAAACGTATGTGTGTAAAACTATTTACCCTGTTCATGTATCCTATTTGGATTGCAAATGTTTTCCCGAGTCATATGGCCATATCTGTATTCGTTTGGCTCCTGGTTGGGTGGTGATGTGGCAACCACTATTCATTGTGGTTTTGATTTTCGTTTTGCCATTTGGCGACTTTGAATCGTTTGAGCGCGCTATTACCTCCCTGAACGTTTTCGATTTCATTCATCTGCTCCGTAGTCCTGGCGAGAGTTGGGCAGGCGGTCCGCTGTGTAACAGCCCCACTTTCCCCTAAGGCGAACCAAAGGGTTCGGCGGGCAGGCACCTGTAACAGCCCCACCTTACCCTAAGGCGAACCAAAGGGTTCGGCGGACCGCCTGCCCAGCTCTCGCCAGGACTACGGAGTCGAATCACACAAATCCGATATTACACGAGATAGGACCCAAAAGAATTGAATGATTAAAAACCGCCAAGCTTAACAGTAACTTACCAAAATCACATGGAAAAAAATATTTTCATATATACATGTCGCTAGGTTTACAATTCAGATGGAACCAGTGAAACGAAGTACATTTAGAGTTTGCTTCCCCTCGAGGAGCTATACAAAAGAACAAAAGAATATCTAACTAGCTCAACTCGCTTTTCAAAATCATGATTTCCAAAAGAGGTTCCTGTAAGGAAAATAAAAGGAACAGAAAGGGGTGAGCTTGCGCTCAATGAGGTACCAGACATATAGCAGAAAAATCATGGCATTTCACATTTAACAAATCAGATACACATGCTAGATGTAAAGTAAAGTAACTAATGATTCACATAGGAAGGATACAGGTGGCTCTCAGGAGCCAAATTCCCATTTGCGTCACCGAAGCTTGATCGAAGTTGACACTCCGCCAACGTATATAGAACCAACGTCGGTAGACCCCTCTTTACACCGAATCCCGTTCACCAAACACCCCTTTACCGAGCCCGCTCACCGCAAACGAACAGAAATGGTAATACTCGAGTATACCCGGAATCAAGGGTCTCAATACCCAAAATCCCCGAACAAACTACCGTGGTTCGTTATCTAATCGTCCAGGCCCTTGCCGGCCCGACTCGAATAACTTAGCCACAGGATTGAGCTCATAGGTCATAGAAATCCGAACAGATAACAGATTCAAATTTTGCATGGTAAATTGGCATATGAACAGACAAGAGAACGAGTGTGATAAAGTACACTCTCGTCTCAAACAAATTAAACAGATTGCAGAGCAGAAATCAAGTTAAACAGCAATGGAGGGGAGTGGTACACTCACCGGCTCAACTTCAAAAGTTTTCACTTCAGATTGGCCTTAATCGCCAAGAAACCCTAAAATAATCAAAATAAACCAATTGAAGGTTTCACTTCCAGAATCGAGTAAACAGAATGCACATGTGAGGCTCGACTACTAGTCGTATGCCTCACCAAATAATTACTAATGCAAGGGTGCAAAACATGATTTTTGGGAACAAAAAGGTAACATGAAGACCTAGGTTCAACAACCCAAAAGCCCTTCATTTCTACCAAAAGGCAAATCCAACTTAAAGGAACCAAACGGCCTAGAAAATCGGGCAGCACTTCCCCTAAAATTCTTACTTTTCCAGCCATTAAGGCTTCATTATTTCCTCGAATCAGTCCCAACATCTCACACAAAATTCACCTCATTTCCAAAAGCCATTCACTAGGCTCAAAGTAAAAGTTAACTAAGACATGACCGGAATAAGAGTAAGCCTTAAAACATGCAAACAAGTACAATGAGACTCGATAACTAATCATAAATCAGTGCCAAATATGACCCCAATAGGGTTCCATAAGCATATATAATCATTAGAGAAAACCAGAAAATTCGGAAATGCAATTAGCTTTGGCCTTGAAAAAACAGTTTTTGACCTCTTCTTGCGGTAATGGCACCAGATGCCCTAGAATTATCGGATGAACGTGTAAGACCCACCATTTCGAAGCTAAGAGACAGGGATACAACATCACAGAACGTCACGCAACCCAGTTTTGAGTACAAACAGGTCAAAAATGCAAGATACCACATCAAAAACGTAAAACAGATTCACCAAAACGCATTCTAGCGGAAATATCATAACTCAGGCTCTACAAGTCAAAATCCAGAAATTCCAAAACCAGCTGAAAGCTAAGAAACAGGGATAAATTTTATCAGAAGGCCTCAACAACTCATTCGGAAGCAATCCAGACCAAAACAACCAATTACAGAAGCAAATCCCAATTTCGGGTAAAACCAGAACAGCAATAGTAATTTCGACTTATCTAATTCTACACTACTCCGATTGACCTAAAATTTTGTAGGCACCTATAAAATATCATTCCCTACAACTTTCATGTTTTTAGATAAGGCCAATTCGGTCTCTATCTATGACCTAAAATTTCGGACAGAATGAAGAACCAAGGAACCCTAATTTTCCAGATTTCTTCCAAAACAGAAATTGATTGCAATTGTCCACTTTTTCCACCTCCTATAGTCATTAGAAACCATATCCAATCATCATAGATAACCACACCATCATACTTATATTAAAACAGAAAAATCCCCAAAAATTACCAAAGTTCATCAATTCAACCAAGAATCACAATATAATCCATAAAGTGGCACCTTATACCACCACTAAGTATCAATTAAGCATCATTAGAGGGAGGAGAGTGGTACTTCATGACTTACCTTTAAAACAAGAGAGAGAGAGCTATGGGTCACCTTAACCTTCCAAATAACTTCACCAATCACCTCAAAATCACTAAGTGGAGAGGTTTTATGGAGTGATTTGAAATTGTATCGGTTTAATTTGAAGATTGGAGCAAGATTATGAGGTAGGAAGTTGGAGGATTTTGTTCTTCTCTTGAGCAAGAGGTTCGGCCACAAGCTTGTAAGAAATGGAAGATATTTGGTCAATTTTTGGTTTTATTTAGTAATTGGTAAAAGGTTGAATAGTAAGTCAAAACAAGATTTAATCATATGGTGACACATGTCACCTTCATAAATGCATGCCAATCCTCTTGTTTCCTCTCACATCAATCACATCTCAACCTCTACTTATCTCTTAACACCTGATAAATTTCACACAGTATCCGAAACTTAACCTAATTGGCCGACTTTTTCCGAACTTTTCGCACTAGTGGGTCCCACATCCGTTATATATCTTTAATTTTTCAAAAACTCTCCAATGCAAGAAAAATCATCTAAAAACTATAATTACTCATAAAATTCACCAGAAAAATTTCCTAAGCCAGAAAATGCAGAAAACATGCCATTAAAGGGGATAAACCCTAGGAAAATTATTAAGAGGAATTTACGGGTTCTCACACGCTGAACCCTTTGGTTCGCCTTAGGGTGAGGTGGGGCTGTCACACTTGGAGTGAACTCGGAGAAACCCTTCTGTTGTACTTTTGTGTTAGGGTTCCAAATGTAATTGACTAGATTTTGTAGCTGTTGTATATTTTGGGGATTGATATATCATTTGGGAACCACTGTAAGAATTGGATGATTGATATATTTTGAAACTCGTGGTGTAAATTTTAATGTTATTTATGGAAGGGACTTATCTTTCTTACTTTGTCTTGTCGTGATAGCTAGTATTGTATTAAGCTTGAATGGGATTTGTACCGAGTCCTGGCGAGAGTTGGGCAGGCGTCTCGCGAATACCCTTTGGTTCGCCTTAGGGAGAAGTAGGGATGTCACAGTTGGTATCAGAGCGCTAGGTTAGAGATCTATATGGGAGATATATTAGGAACTTTACCCTTAGGATTTGAGATAGGATGACTAAGCCACACTTTAAGTGATATGTGGGCAGGCTAATGACTAAGTTAGTCATACCTTAAGTGATATCCGTGCGAGCTAGTGACTAAGTTTCTAACCCGAAAAGTGTGATTGTTTTGCAGGGATGGATAATGGAGATGGGTCCCCCGCAGCTAATGGGAATGGCCATGTTAATGGTCACGTAGAGCCTCCTAGATCTATTTACTACCGAGCTCTTGGTGGAGGAGCTTGTGTGCGTTATTCACCCTATGATAGGTATCCTCGATTTTCGTGTAGGTTGACTTTGCCTACCCGAACCACCTCGTGCTAGATTTGGACAACGAGCGTCGTTAGTTGGTGAATACCAACCGGGATTTACAGGAAGAGGTGGATGAGTTAAGACAGATGGTTAGTGCTCAGGGCGAGAGAGTCGCCGAGCTCGAGGAGGTACTGGCTGGCGAGGTGGCTACTGATGCGGTCACTCGCGAGGAGCTCTAGAGGACTAGGGCTCGACTCACTAGGTTAGGCAAGGAGGTTCGTGATCAGGCTTCCGGGATCCTGACCGATGCCACTATGATAATAGAGGGGGTAACAGATATTGTCCAGAGCCCGGTTCGGGAGGAGGATCCGGAGAAGGATCCTGAGGAGGAGATTCCTCCTGGTAGTCCTACTGTGGACTAGGTCTAGACTGATTGACCCTTTCGACCCCCTTTTGACTGGTATAGTTAGGATTAGTTGGGGTGATACGAGTGTTGAGGCCATTGTATTTTGCATAACTGTGTGGCCTACTTTTGAGACACTTGATTTTACTTTAGTCTTCTGTGACTGAAAGTACTCTTGTAGCACATGTGTGCTATGTTTTTGTGCTCCCCCTTGACTTGGTAATTGTATGGATTTGAAAGTGTTAATGAATGTAAATTATTGATATTTTCAATGTTTTCGTGATTGGTTCTTGTTTTAAGTATTTTCCCCACATAATTGATTTATTTCTTGCACTAGATATACCTAGGATAATGGAAGGACGAAGGAGTGGTCGAGGCCGTGGGCGAGGGACTAGACAGGCTCAACCTCATGGGGATGACCAGGGATCGGCAACTGGACCGACTCATGGACAAAAAAATGTAGAGGGAAATCAAGTGGCTACTGCCATTAATAGGATGACTGATATCCTTGAACGTTTAGCTGAAAGACAGGGTCCTGGACTGCTTAACCAAATTGGGGGACAGGATAGAGGGGAGGATAGAGTCTTGGAGAAGTTCCTGAAATTTAACCCGCCTAAATTCATTGGTGAACCTGATCCTGAGGTAGCGGGGAATTGGTTAGAGAGAATGACCAATATATTCGCCACCTTAGACTATACCGAAGATACGCGAGTGAATTTTGCTGCTTTCCAATTTGAGGGAGTGGCTTGTGCTTGGTGGGACTTGATAAAAGGAAAATGGGAGAGAGTTCAAACCCCTTGGACTTGGGAGAATTTCACGAGGGAGTTTAATGAAAAATTTCTTCCACCTTTGATCCAAAAGAAGAGGGAGGATGAATTTATCAAGTTGAAACTAGGGACCCTTAGTGTAGCAGAGTATGAAGGAAAATTTACTAAACTTTCTAAGTATGCCCCTGAATTGGTGACCAATGAGCGAAAAAGGATAAGGCGGTTTGTACAAGAGGTTAATGTGGAAATCCAGGAGGGTTTGGCTGCAACCCAAATCTCTACATTTACTGAGGCTTTAGAAAAAGCGCAACAAGTAGAAAGTGCGAGAATGCAAGTTAAGGACTTTCATAACAGGAAGAGGAACTTTTCTAGTCGTACTTCTGGATAGACTAGTAAGAGTTCACAGCCTTCCAAAATTGGGAGAAGAATGGGAGGAATAAGGACTGCTGGAGCTTCTAGGGTAGTTTTGTCCAGGAGAGGTCGTAGTGGGCCGGTGCAAGTTAGGGGAGTGCCTTCTAGCGGCTCGGCAGTGACCCCTCAAATCTCTTGTGGGTACTGTGGTAAACCCAACCACTTTGAGAACGATTGTTGGAGAAAGTCTGGGAAGTGTTTGGCTTATGGTAGTACAGAGCACCAACATGCGAACTGTCCAAGTAAAATGAAGATAGGAGGGAACACTCAAAGGCTAGAAAAATCAATCTCTAAACAGACCAGTGCTGGAGGAAGTCGAACTAAGGTACCTGCTAGGGTTTATGCACTGGACCATCAACAGATACCCGATGCGACTGAGGTGGTTGAAGGTACGATTCCTATTTTTCACCACTTAACTAGGGTTTTAATTGATCCGGGTGCGACACATTCCTTTGTAAACCCTAATTTCATGGGCGGAATAGATTTGAAGCCAATTAAGTTATCTTATGATTTGGAGGTTAGGACACCTACTGGGAATCAAAGTCTAATCGCTAACTTGGTGTATAGGCATTGTGAGATCTGGATTGGAGAATGGAAATTAATGGCCGATCTGATAGGTTTAGCGATTAAGGGGTATGATGTGATCCTACGAATGGACTGGTTAACCCGTTACAATGCCCAATTGAACTGTAAAACGAAAATAGTAGAATTGTGCATTCCGGGAGAGGCAACCCTGAAACTGGATGTAAGGGGTAGATTAGCCTCATCTGCACTTATCTCAGGGATTCGAGCTAGGAAAATGTTAAGTAAAGGAGCTCAGGGATATTTGGTTTTTCTAATCAACACCCCTAATGATAAAGTGAGACTGGAGGACATGCCCGTAGTGAAAGATTACCCGATATTTTTCCTGAAGAGTTAGAGTCTTTACTCCTGAAAAGGGACATAGTTTTTAAGATTGATGTGACTCCGGGAGTAGCACCTATGTCTAAGATGCCATATCGGATAGCTCCAGCCGAATTAAAGGAATTGAAATTGCAACTACAGGACTTGTTAGAACGGGGCTTTATAAAAGAGAGTGACTCACTGTGGGGAGTCCCAGTCTTATTCGTTAAGAAGAAAGATGGGAGTTTGAGGTTGTGTATAGATTACAGAGGCTTAAATGATGTTACTATTAAGAATAAGTACCCGTTGTCCCACATTGATGAATTGTTTGACCAATTACAAGGGGGGGTAGTATTCTTCAAGTTGGATTTGAGACAGGGTTATTATCAATTGAGGATTTTGGAGAAAGATATACCCAAGACTGCTTTTAACTTGAGGTATGGGCACTTTGAGTTTGCCGTAATGCCATTTGGGTTAACGAATGCACCTGCTGCTTTTATGGATTTGATGCACAGGGTCTTTAAGCTTTATCTGGACCAATTTGTGGTGGTGTTTATTGATGACATATTGGTGTACTCTAACAATGTGGAGGATCACGAGAAGCACTTGAGAATTGTTTTGCAAACTCTGAGGGAACACCAACTGTACGCTAAGTTTAGCAAGTGTGAGTTTTGGCGGAAAGAAATGACATTCTTGGGACACATAATTTCTAAGGATGGGATTAAAGTGGATCCAGCTACAGTGGAAACTGTTTCAAAGTGGAAACGACCAAAAAACCCTACTGAGGTTTGAAGTTTTATTGGTTTAGCAGGGTATTATCGGAGATTTATTCAGGATTTTTCTAGAATTGCTGGACCCATGACTGAGTTGACCAAGAAAAGTGGGAAGTTTATATGGAGTCCTAAGTGTGAGGAGAGTTTCCAAGAGTTAAAGAGACGTTTAACAAGAGCGCCTGTGTTAGCTCTACCGAATGGGAAAGATAGTTTGTGGTCTACACAGATGCATCCAAGGAAGGCTTGGGATGTGTATTAATGTAAAATGATAAAGTGATAGCATATGCCTCTAGGAAATGGAAACCACATGAAGGAACTACCCAACTCATGATTTGGAGTTAGCGGCGGTAGTGTTCGCTTGAAAGAAATGGAGACATTATCTGTATGGAGTAACATTTGAGGTTTTTACTGATCACAAAAGCCTTAAGTATTTGTTTTTCCAAAAGGAGCTGAATTTAAGGCAAACGTAGGTGGATGAAATTTTTGCAAGACTATGATTGCACGATAAAGTACCATCCAGGAAAGGCCAATGTAGTGGCCGATGTTTTAAGTCTTCAAGTGCAAGTGGTCGGGTTGATGATTAAGGAATTACACCTGTTAGAAGAAGCTAGTTATTGGAATCCCAAACTTGAGCCGAGAAAAGTAATTCTTGGGAAATTAGTAGTGAATTTCACTTTGATGGAACGTATTAAAGAGACTCAGGAAAAGGACCCTGAAGTGCAAAAGTGGGTGAAGAAAATCAAAAAGGGAGAAAAGTCAGATTTTAACTTGAGATCGAATGGTATATTGAGATTTCAAAATCGGATAGTAGTGCCAAAGGATGAAGGGCTTATGAAGGAAATCTTGGAAGAAGCACACCGATCAAAGTTTACTGTATACCCTGGAGGGAATAAAATGTATCAAGACTTGAAAAGTTTGTTTTGGTGGGAGAGCATGAAAAGGGAAATTGCCCAATTTGTCCAGACCTGTTTAATTTGTCAACAGGTTAAGGCTAAACATCAGAAACCGTCTGGACTTTTGCAACCTCTGGAGATATCTGAGTGGAAATGGGAGAATATCACTATGAATTTTGTATCAGGACTACCCAGGACACAAAGAGGCCATGATGCTATTTGGGTAATAGTGGATCGACTGATCAAATCGACTTATTTTCTGCCGATTAATATGAAATACCCATTGGAGAAGTTGGCTAAGTTGTATTTGGATGAGATTATCAGGTTACATGGAATACCTGCAAGTATTATGTCCGATAGAGACCCGAGATTTGTTTCGAGATTTTGGCAAAAGATGCAAGAAGTGTTGGGGACTAAATTGAATTTTAGTACTACTTATCATCCCCAGACCGATGGACAGCCTGAAAGGACGATTCAAACTCTTGAGGACATGTTGAGAACTTGTGTCTTGGATTTTTGGGAGAGTTGGAGTAAATTTTTAACATTGGTGGAATTTACCTATAACAATAGCTTCCACTCTTCTATTCAAATGGCTCCGTATGAAGCACTTTATGGTCGGAAGTGTAGATCTCCGATTTGTTGGGAGGAAGTAGGTGAACGAAAAATTTTAGACCCGACCACAGTGTCTTGGATTGAAGAAGCAAATGAAAAAATGAAATTGGTACGCCAGAGGATTCACACCGCACAAAGTCGTCAAAAGAGTTTTGCAGATAATCGGAGGAAGGACTTAGAATTTCCGGTTGGAGATCTAGTGTTTCTTAAGATTATACCTCTGAAAGCAAGTTTAATGTCTGGAAAAGGAAAGAAGTTACAACCGAGATTCGTAGGGCCGTACAAAATTATCCAACGTGTAGGAAATGTGGCCTATAAGTTGAAATTGCCACCAAATTTGTCTCGGATTCACAACGTTTTCCACGTGTCTATGCTTAAGAAGTACCATCCAGACCCTTCTCATATTTTGCAATCGAAAAGTATCAAAATTGATGAGGCACTGACCTATGAGGAGAAACCAGTGAAACCTCTAGATAGTAAGGTGAAAGAACTGAGGAACAAGCGGATTCCTTTGGTGAAAGTTCTTTCGAGGAACCATGAGCTAGAGGAAGCGACTTGGGAAGTTGAGAAAGCAATTCGAGAAAAATATCCAGACCTGTTCACAAATTAAGGTATAAGTTCGAGAACGAAATTCTCTTAAGGGGGAGAGGATGTGAGGACTCGCAAATTTTCTTATTTTAAATTCCTATTATGAGTTCATTTAAATATTTAATTGGCCGTTTACTTCGAATATTTTATTTCAACCTCTTTATACTCAATTACATGGAACTATGACGTACAAGTATTTTAAAAATGCCTTGATTCGAAAATTTATTTTTGAAATCTCGTTTAGAAGGAATAGTGGATGCACGTTTGGAGACAATAATCGAATCGAGGATACAATAAGCTTGGAAAATTGGAGACTTGTACATTAGTCTTGAAATAGGTATTTTTAGGTTGAAGTGCTTAAGTATTAGTTAGTGATACTATCGTTATAAGAATTTTTTAGAATTTTCACTTTATCGCGTACAAATCGGAAGTACGCGTTTTCGCGTGCGCGATTAATTGAGGGACCATAGACCCTTATTTTTAGACCATTAAGAGTGAATAATAATTGTATGAATAGAAGTGCATTAGAGGTTTAGTGCACAAGTGAAACAAACTCGAGAGGAATCGAGCACGAAACGCGCGCGTGTGCGTGTGAGGAGAGAGTTGACTTTTGAGGCAATTTGAACCACACACTTAAGCTTCTCAAGGAAGCTTCATTTCAGCAAAACACACTCTCTCTTTCTCACCATAGCAGCCGGCCACAAGGAGGAAGAAAGCTACCAAAATTCTTCTTCATTCATCACTCAAATCTCACCCAAATCACTCCAAAATTTACACACAACTTGCAAACCACTTGGAGATCAACCTAAGCTAGGAAAAGGACTTGCTTCTCACGGTTTTCTTTAGCTTCCAAGGACCGAAATTTTCTGTTTTAGTCATCTACTAAGATAAACAACGATCAACCTCTTAAATCTTAGTTTATGGATGTTATCTTGCACTTATGAGCTCATAGATTCATGGGTAGCTTTATATTGTTGGAAATCTTGTGAGTGGGCTCTATGAAATCCCACAATGGCTTGATGAACTGATTTGATGAGATTTGATGTTAATTATGTTGGATTAGTGCTTAATCTAGTGAAAATAAGTTGTATTGTGGAAGAAAGCTCAAAGGAAGTGAAAAAGAAATTTTACCGTTTCTGCCCCTGCTATTCCCGTGCACTTTGGTGCACTTTTTTTGGGGTCCAATTGACTTGTTTTTGATGTAGATGTGTAATATAGGTTGTGTGGAAAGTTTCCACAAAAGATTACGTGATTTGGATGAGCAAATGTTGAGATTTCGAAATTTTACCAAAACTGGAATTGTGTCCCATATTGCTCTGGCAGTTATTTTCAAACAGCTATAACTCTTTGCTCCGACGTCGAAATCGAGTGACGTTTGTGGCAGAAGAAACTAGACATTTCCAGTTTTCCAATGGTATGAAGTGCATGCCATGATTCCACCTGAGTGAGCCGTACCAATCTTGTAAATTTTCCTGTTCTGTTTCTTGTCTATACTGGAAGCCCTGTTTTCAGCTGTGATTTGATGCTCAAATATGAGTTAGTTGTGGACAGAATTTTAAAACTATTCCTTCCAAGCAATTGTAGCCTTATGAATTTAGTCTTCAACACCACTGACCACACTTAATTCTGTGTTGAATTGAGTGAGTTGTGGCCAGATTACAGAGCTATCTTCGTGAAAGAAAACCCTAATTCTGGACTGATTTATAGCTAATATTGATTTGGGACTTGTTATTCGAAATCCTTGGTGTTAATCACCTACAAAATGTATCTTGGATGTTTATTAGACATTTTCTACAAAAATGAATCATATTTGAGATGTTTCTATTGGCCAAACGTTTTGGGAAAAGGAAAACGGAACTACAAGGCAATTTTGCCTTGGAACTTTTTGGAGCTTTAATGACTTGGTTAACTGACTTTTCATGCGAATTTTTACATGAAAATTTACAGAGGAATAGCCCTTATCTGGTAGAGTAATACTACCAAATTTTATGCCATTCTGAGTCCATTTCGATGCCAACTAAAGTACCAAAACTCAAGCTTTAAACCTGGAAAATCTTTGTTCAGTGAGGAAATTCGGCATCTTTGAGTCGTTATATCTTGGTGCTCAAAACTCCAAATCTTGTTCTGCTTGTTGTGTTGAAAACTTTGATTTGACTCTAATTGAGTTCCGAATTTCAGAGGCTTGTTCGCATTGTGTGAATTTTGCCGAATTTCCAAACTTTGCCGAAAATCAACCCAAATCTGTCTTGGCATTCCACATCAGCAACTTTGAGTCGAATTTTGAATATCTTCCATTTGGAATCATGGAAAAGTGTCTTTTAGGAACTTTTAGTACTTTCAAATTAGCTTTCAACGGTACCAAGATTTCAAATTTTGGACTCATAGAGAGTGAGATACGATTTTTCAAAGTACGTGTAACAAATCTGAAAATTCCTAACTTAAAGGAAATGGAGTTTTTCAAACTCATCTTTTTCCTTCGATATCACTTGATCGTTTTACACTGGATTTCAAAGATGAAAATCAGATTTCGCTTGTGTTTTAAAACCCCACCTTTGAGCCTCGATTTACGAATAATTAAGGCTCATTTTCGTGAAATTTTCTTAGATTGTACAAGTGTGCAATCTTTCTTGATAATTGGGGTTTATAAGTGATAGTTCATTATTAATTGCTCAGGCACTCAAAAGGACCTTCAAGAGGATCTCACGGGGGACGCCTAAAACAAACACTTGTACTTGTTTCTTGATTACTTAGTGAGTGTCAAGTGTATGAGTACTTGACACATGCTTACCTGTTATAAATGATCAGAGATTTTAAAAATGGAGTCGAGTGTGTACTTTACCGAACTCGTTCTCATTTGAAATGAATGATCCATGATTGAATTGTTTGAAATGAAATGAATGACTCATGAATGACTTGATTGAATGAAACGAATGATTGAATGCTTGAATGAAATGAAATGGTATGCTATTGTTGATCTTGATCCCTATCTTTTGATGTTTACAAAACAAATGGATGATACTAATATTTCTTCAAGATATACTTTCAGTTTTGAAGTTATTTGAATCCATGAACAAGTGCAATTGAAAGGGGACAAAGTATGCTGAAGCTGTCGGACGCTCAAGAATTCAGGATCGGACGTCCGATAATCGTTGTGTCACTTCGGACGCAGAAAACCAACCTACCGGACATCCGAAAGAATTGAAGAAAATTTCTCAAACTCACTGCCTGCTGTCGGACACATAAAACAGGGCTATCGGACGTCCGACACTACCAACGGCTAGTTGACTGTTCAGCTACTTTCTATCCGTTGGAAGCATTAATGAGGCACTTTCTTGGTCCTATACAAATAGTGGTTGGTCAGACACTTCAAACAACTTTTACACACTGAAGATACAAAAGATCTAGAGTGATTTTAGTGAGAAAATACTCTTCAAGGAAGATTTGTAGTCTTAGTGGTGTGAGGTTCATTGTAAGCTTTTCATTTGTGAGTGAATCTTTCATGAGTGTAGCTCTGTGAGGGTTGTCCTGAGGGATAGTAAAACGTCCTGGCTTGACCGAGTGGAGTTCGGGGCAAGGAGGAGGTGAACCTTCCTTTGTACACAAGAGTGATTGTAATTCATCAACTTGAAGTAGCTTATTTGAATTAATCTACAAGCTCAAGAGGAGTTGGGTAGTTAATTGGTTTGCAAATTCTTTCCCTTTTATTTACTTATTGTTACGTTTGTGATCTGTATATTGTTTATCTCTTCCATTTGGTTGTCTTCGATCCTTACAATTGGTATCAGAGCTTGGTCTCCTAGAGATTAAGCTCAATCGGCTTGGGAGTAAAAATGACAACCAATAATGCTATGTTTTTTGAAGGACATTCTGTTATTAGACCACCTATGTTTAATGGGTCAAATTATGTGAGTTGGAAAGAAAGAATGATTATTTTTTTGCAGTCTATTGATATTGAATTGTGGTTTATTATTAGTGAAGGTCCTTATGATACCTCTCTTATAGATGAAAATACTCACAGATCTAGACAAAAAATGAGAAGTGAACTGACTGCTGCGGATAGAATTCATCTCACCTTAAATGCAAAAGCCATGAATGTGTTATATTGTGCCTTAGATTCAAATGAATCTGCTAGAGTCAAAGGCTGCAAGTCAGCCAAGGAAATTTGGGATAAATTGAGAGAATTTCATGAAGGTAGTGAGAATGTTAGAGAACAAAAGAAGTCCATTCTGGTTACCAAGTATGAATCGTTCAAGATGGAAACTCATGAAAACATAGATGAGATGTACTGTAGATTCAACGACCTCATTAAGGACTTAGAGGTGCTGGAAAAAGAATATTCTCTAGGTGAGAAAAATAGAAAAATCCTGAATGCCTTGTCCAATGATTGGGAAAATAAAGTGACTGCTATTGAGGAGGCTAAAGATTTGAATACTATGCCTATTGAATCTCTTATTAATTCTCTAACCTCTTATGAGCTGAAACTTAAATCCAAAGTGCAAGAGGAGGAGGATGCGAAAGTAAGAAAGAATATTGCTCTGAAGGCTTCACAAGATGAAGATGATCCAGCCTCCGTGAGTGAAGATGACATGGAAGGTGATGTTAGTGATATTGCACTCATCACACGAGGCTTCAAAAGAATACTCAACAAGAGGAAATTCAGAAAAAGTGGACCTAGCAACTCCTTCCCGAATCAGTCCAACAATTTGAGAAACAAAGGGAAGATAGAGTTCAATAAAAAGCAAGCTGATAAGTGCTTTGAATGCGGCCAACCTGGACACTATGCAAGTGAATGTCCAGTGATGAAGAAGAAAGAAGGAAGAAAACCAAGATTCAACAAATTTCAATTCACATGGAATGAGTGCAACTCCGATGGTGAAATTGAAGAGGATGAAGAATCTGCTCAATTGGCTTTTATGGCCATTGGAGATGATGAGGTAACATCTTGTAACTCTCAAGTTGAAAGTGATGATGAAACTGATGATGATCTTGAATCTTTCATTATAAAATTGCATGATAGTTTGAAAGAATCCTATGCTAGAAACAAGGAGTTAAAACAGAAAATTAGTTTTTGCTTCGAGATAATGCAAATCTTTTTCAACAAAATAAAAAGTTGAAAGCTGAAAATGATTACTTCAAAAAGAGTGAGACTGCTTTACATTTTGAACTTGATAGAAAAACAAAACTTTATGAATTGTTCAAAAAGGAACAAGGTGATTTGAAAAGAAGAATGAATGGTCTAAATGAGTTGCTTAAACACAAGAAACAAGTCTGTTTTCAAAAGAATATGTTGAATTCTAATTCCAACGAATTTGCTATCCATAGGAAAAGGCAAGTCAGATTTATTAAACCCGTTCGTGTGAATAACTCTTTGGTTATGTGTCATTTCTGTTGTCAAAAAGGTCACATGAAAAGTGATTGCTATGTGAGAAAGAATATAAAAAAAGGCATGAAATGCATGTGGATAGTTAGACATGATGCTAACTCTAACAAGTAGGAGATTTTGTTAATCATTGCAGTGATTCTTGTTCATAATGTTTTTTTTTTTTGATATTTCTGATACATTGATCTGAGTTTTTGAATTTTACTGAATCTGTATGATATCAAAAGGGAAAGCAAAGAACAATTTTGATCTAAAGATGGTTTGCTTTGTCAAAACTCTCTGTCATATGTTGATACTTCTTTTGATATCAAATTCTCTGTGATATGTTGGTGATTGCTGTCATTTTTCTGTTTTTATACTCTATTATTGTTGCTGGATTATGATAGTTGATTTTTTACTCTCATCTTATGATGACTGTGACGGCCCCATCTCCCCCTAAGGCGAACCAGAGGGTTCGGCGGGCCGCCTGCCCAGCTCTCGCCGGGACTCAGTCGTTCACTACAATCCTCAAATGAATTACAATACAAATCTCAAATATTACAATATAAATCTCCAATATACATCAAATTCTCCAAAAATTACATGTCACAACTGCAGCGGAAACAATTCCCAACTATACATAAAATGATTCCAAATCAAAACTGTACAAAACATAGGCCATCCAATCACGTGCACAAGTACTATAAGTCCTTCCTTCGCCTTGAGCCCTGTGGAGGGGAATAAAATATTTTTGGGGTGAGCTAGAAGCTCAGCGAGTAACCAGCAAAATCATTAAGCAAATATATTTCACAATGTTGCATTTCGATGATTTCGATGATGTCATGATTCAGAGATCAAATGTCCGTTTAGTGCTCTCGTGAGCCAGTGAAATCATTGCACTAGAACACCCAACGCTCAAATGGATCATAACACACGAACAGAGAGAGGAAGCCCCTTTTTGAGCTCCAGATAACCATGAACATGAACCACAAACAGAATGGAGACGTTGGTGTCCAGCACAAGACTTTCCCAGAACTCATTGAAGCCAAAATCATATCATGAATTCACATGCAAGCACGCATGAGATGCAATCGAATAAATAATGCAAGAAACATTTCACAAATAACTTTGGAAATAGTTTAGGGTCACTCACCTCCTTGGCTCAGAAACCATCCATCATATATCATTGTCTTCCTCAAATCCAAGTCTTAGATCACAAACTCAATGCAATCAAGTCCCTTCAAAGTTCGGACAGCACTTCCCCTAAATTTGCTAACTTTTCCAGCCATCATGGCTTCATTATTTTTCTCATTCAAACCCAAAGGTACACCCACAACAACAAGTTCATCCAATAGCCATTCAGCAAGCTCCAAGTAAGACAAGTACAAGTCAAACTAGGGAAAAGTTTGGAAATGAAAGTTAAGCTCAAAACCAGAAAAACAGTTTTGACGTCATTTTGCGGTAATGGTACCAAAGGCACTACGATTGTCGGATAAAGATGCAAGACCCACCGTTTCGAAGCTAAGAGATAGGGCTACAATATTTTGGAAGGTTACTCAACCCAGTTTCGAGTGTAACCAAGTCAAAAATGCAAGATACTATACCAGAATAGGAAAAACAGGTTCACAAATCGCATTCTGGTGCAAACATCATAAATCTGGCTACCGAAGTCCAAATCCAGAAATTCCAAAACCAGCTGAAAGAAAAGAAATAGGGATAAATTTCATCGGAAGACCTCAACAACCAATTCGGAATCAATTCCAGCCAAAACAACCCATTACAGACGCACTTCTCAATTTCGGGTAAAACCAGAACAACAATAGTAATTTCGACTTATCTCATTCTACACTACTCCGATTGACCTGAAATTTTGTAGGCTCCTTTAAAATGTAATTACCTACAACTTTCATGTTTTAATGAAAGGCCAATTAGGCTTCTATCTAGGACCTAAAATTTCGGACAGAATGAAGAACCAAGAACCCTAATTTTCCAGATTTCTTCCAAAACAGAATTTACTTGCAATTGTCCACTTTTTCCACCTCATAGAGTCCTTAAACATCATTTCCAATCATCATACATGACCACATAATCATACTCATATGAAAACAGAAAAATCCCCAAAAATAATAAAAGTTCATCCATCCAACCACAACTCAAAATATAATCCATCAAACCATCTCTTTAGCCATCACAAGTCTCTAATTTAGCATAATCAAGAACAAAGAAAGGATGGCTAGACATGATACCTTCAAATATCAAGAAAGGTGATGACTTAGGGATTTTTCTTCCAAAACAACTCCACCAAGAGCTTCAATCTTCCTTAGCTAGCAAGTTTTATGGAGTGATTTGCAATTTAATCGGTTGGAACTCAAGATTTGGACAAGAAATTGAAGTGCAAGATGATGGATTTTCTCTCTCTTTTTCTCTCAAAATTTCGTCCAAGACAAGCTAAAATGGAGAGAAATTGGGTCCAAATTGGTTTTAGTAAAGTTAGAAAAGTCTTGGTCAAAAGTCAAGGTCCAATGGTTTTGTGACAAATGGTCCTTTAGGGTTTTAATCTTATCTTTTTGTCTCTCCAATACAAATATCTTAACACATTGTAAAATAATATCACTTAATACAAAATGCCAACAAGTTGTCAAAAATATAATGCATTTACCGCACTAGCGGGTCCCACGTCCAAAATACACTTTTAATTTCTCAAAAATTAACCGATACTAGAAAAATCATTTTAAAAACTATCTTTGCTCATAAACTTTATTTGGGGAATTTTTCTAATAAAGAAATGTAGAAAAGGCGGGCGATTAAAAAAAATAAACCCTAGAAAATTAGAAAATTTCCGGGTTCTCAAACTCATTTTTTTTTCGGGGCGTCACAATGATAAAAAGGGGGAGAGATGGATGCTATGTGTAAGGGGGAGTTTTTCTGAAATTATAAGTTTTTGATGCGATGATTGAGGGGGAGCTTATACTTATTTTTGTTTCTTTCCATCCATTGTTTTGTCATCATCAAAAAGAGGGAGAATATTGATCTTGATCCCTATCTTTTGATGTTTACAAAACAAATGGATGATACTAATATTTCTTCAAGATATACTTTCAGTTTTGAAGTTATTTGAATCCATGAACAAGTGCAATTGAAAGGGGACAAAGTATACTGAAGCTGTCGGACGCTCAAGAAGTCAGGATCGGACGTTCGATAATCGTTGAGTTACTTCGGACGCAGAAAACCAACCTACCGGACGTCCGAAAGAATTGAAGTAAATTTCTCAAACTCACTGCCTGCTGTCGGACGCATAAAACAAGGCTATCGGACGTCCGACACTACCAACGGCTAGTTGACTGTTCAGCTACTTTCTATCCGTTAGAAGCATTAATGAGGCACTTTCTTGGTCCTATATAAATAGTGGTTGGTCAGACACTTCAAACAACTTTTGTACACTGAAGATACAAAAGATCTAGAGTGATTTTAGTGAGAAAATACTCTTCAAGGAAGATTTGTAGTCTTAGTGGCGTGAGGTTCATTGTAAGCTTTTCATTTGTGAGTGAATCTTTCATGAGTGTAGCTCTGTGAGGGTTGTCCTGAGGGATAGTAAAACGTCCTGGCTTGACCGAGTGGAGTTCGGGGCAAGGAGGAGGTGAACCTTCCTTTGTACACAAGAGTGATTGTAATTCATCAACTTGAAGTAGCTTATTTGAATTAATCTACAAGCTCAAGAGGAGTTGGGTAGTTAATTGGTTTGCAAATTCTTTCCCTTTTATTTATTTATTGTTATATTGTGATCTTTTAATTGTTTATCGATTGGTTTTTCGATTGGTTGTCTTCGATCCTTACAGCTATGGCTGTATACTATCGTTATAAGAATTTCTTGGAATTTCCACTTTGTCGCTCACAAATCGGAAGTACGCGTTTTCGCATGCGCGATTAATTGAGGGACCTTAGACCCTTATTTTTAGACCATTAAGAGTGAATAATAATTGTATGAATAGAAATGCATTAGAGGTTTAGTGCACAAGTGAAACAAACTCGAGAGGAATCGAGCACGAAACGCGCGCGTATGCGTGCGAGGAGAGAGTTGACTTTTGAGGCAATTTGAACCACACACTTAAGCTTCTCAAGGAAGCTTCATTTCAGCAAAACATACTGTCTCTTTCACACCATAGTAGCCGGCCACAAGGAGGAAGAAAGCTACCAAAATTCTTCTTCATTTCATCACTCAAATCTCACCCAAATCACTCCAAAATTTACACACAACTTGCAAACCACTTGGAGATCAACCTAAACTAGGAAAAGTGCTTGCTTCTCACAGTTTTCTTTAGCTTCCAAGGACCGAAATTTTCTGTTTTAGTCATCTACTAAGGTAAACAACGATCAACCTCTTAAATCTTAGTTTATGGATGTTATCTTGCACTTATGAGCTCCTAGATTCATGGGTAGCTTTATATCATTGGAAATCTTGTAAGTGGGCTCTACGAAATCCCACAATGGCTTGATGAATTGATTTGATGGGATTTGATGTTAATTATGTTGGATTAGTGCTTAATCTAGTGAAAATAAGTTGTATTGTGGAAGAAAGTGAAAAGAAAATTTTACCGTTTCTGCCCCTGCTATTGCCGTGCACTTTGGTGCTCTTTTTTTATGGTCCAATTGACTTTTTTTTGATGTAGATGTGTAATATAGGTTGTGTGGAAAGTTTCCACAAAACATTACGTGATTTGGATGAGCAAATGTTGAGATTTCGAAATTTTACCAAAACTAGAATTGTGTCCCATATTGCTCTGGCAGTGATTTTCAAACAGCTATAACTCTTTGCTTCGACGTCGAAATCGAGTGCCGTTTGCGGCACTAGAAACTAGACATTTCTAGTTTTTCAATGGTATAAAGTGCATGCCATGATTCCACCTGAGTCAACCGTACCAATCTTGTAAATTTGCCTGTTCTGTTTCTCGTCTGTACTGGAAACCCTGTTTTGAGCTGCGACTTGATGCTCAAATACGAGTTAGTTGTGGACAGAATTTGTGACGCCCCACTTTTCCCAAGGGCGAACCCAAGGGTATACGTGGAACGCCTGCCCAACTCTCGCCTAGACTCGAGATAAATCGATTCAATCTTAACAATATATAACAATTTATACTAGTCTAATAAGGAAAAGTCACTTCCATAATCGAATATCCAAGTCTTGTACCACAAGTTCAAAATACATCAGTTACCCAATTCTTACCTCAGGATCCAAAAGATATATCAATTCCCAAATATATACAACAGCGAAAATGTCTAGTTGATTACATTTGAAACCCTAATACAAAGGTACATCCAAAGGGTTCCACCGAGTTTCACTCCATCCATTCCTGTTAAGGAAAACAAATCTACGGGGTGAGCAATTGCTCGTGAGGCCAAGAAAACATACATGCAAGCACGTTGTCCAAGTAACAATTCCAATATTCAAGTAGAACAATAATATTCAAGTAAATTACAATTCATGCGAGAAGAGTAAACAGAAACAATTCAAGGATATAGGAGCTCTCAGGAGCTATTTTTCACTTGTTTCGCCACGGCTCGATCCGATACCCCCTCGTGATGACACTCCATCATCCGGGTGGGTATTATATCCATAGAAAATTCACTTATTACTTCCTCCGACCAACATTCCACCCTCTCGGATCCATAACCAAACACGCACGAAAAAGGCGATACTCGTCGAGTATGCCGAACGAGATCTCAAGAGATCAAGTTTTGATTTTTAGAACACGCACGAAAAGGGCGATACTCCACGAGTATGCCAAACAGGATCTCAAAAGATCAAGTAGTGTTTTGTTATTCTCTTGGTTTATTAAGTTTCTCGACCAAGCCCATGCCGGCTCGAGTTGCAAGATTGGCTAAAAGAATTCGGCGTCCCCATAAGTCGAGGAGATTCACTTCACCCGACAACACGATACGCACGATAACATGATATGCACACGAAAACAAGTATATTTTAGTCGACGAGATTCACTCAAATCGACTTTGAAAACCAAGTTATTGCAAGTAAAGTTCGAGTAAAGGAGAGCGAGTGCGATAAAGTACACACTCGTCTCATCAAGTGATATTCACGCATAAAAGCAGGTAAATCAAGGAAACACGACAAGTCATGCACTTGACACTCACCAATTCAAAAGTAATTGAGCGAGTAAAGTCTTTAGTTGTCCCATCCGGGATTCTCTTCAAGACTCGCTTGAGTATCTAAAGCAATTAATAAGCATTTTCACTCATAATCACTCATTAATCAATCAAGAAAGGAATTACACTCATCTAGACTAGTCAATATCTCAAACCAAGAAATTTAGCCACTCAAAATAAAGGTTCAAAAGTGAGATTTTATTAACACAAGGAAAACTGATTTCCTTCATGAAATCGAGTTTAAAGCGACCAATTATCATCAAGAAAGAATAACGAGTTCTCAAAATTTCATTTTCTAAGAAATCGGCAAATTTCAGCTTTACGCGTCAAACTTAGAAAAATCAGATCTTGCACTCAGTAGATCCAAAATTGGAAAACTTGTATCGTTGAAAAATACTTCTGAAGTACTAAAAGTTCCTAGAAGACACTTTTCCATGATTCAAATTGGAAGACATTCGAATTTTGGCTTCAAGTTGCTGTTTTGGAATACCAAGACAGATTTGGGTTGATTTTTGGCAAAGTTTGGAAATTCGGCATAATTCACACAATGCGAACTAGCCTCTGAAATTTGGAACTTAATTACAGTTACATTCAGAGTTTACAACACAACAAGCGGAAAAAGAATCGGGATTTTTAAGACCAAGATATGGCGGCTCAAAGTTGCTGAAAAATGAGACCGTTGAGCCAATTTTCCAGATTTAAATCGCTAACTTTGGAACGTTGGTTGAACATCGAAATGGACTCGGAATGGCACTAAGTTTGGTAGTATCATCCTACCATATAAGGGCTATTCATCTACCAAATTTCATAGGAAAATGCATTCAAAAAGTTGGTTACCAAAACCTTCAAAGTTTCTAAATCTCCAAGGCAAAGCTGCCTTGCACCACTAGTTTTCTTTTTCTCAAACCTTTGGCCAATAAAATGCCTAAAACATGTCTCATTTATGATAACCAGATCTAATAAGGATCCAAGATACATTTGGTAGGTAATTTACACCAAGAATTTCGAATAGAAAGTCTCAAATCAAGATTGGTTACAAATCTGTCCAACATGAGAGTTTTCTCCCACAAAGTCAGTTTCGAAATCTGGTCATAAATCACTCAATTCAATCAGAATTGAGTGTGGTTGGTGGTGTTGAAAACTAGATTCATTATGCTAAAATTTCTTAGAAGAAATCATTTCCAAAATCTGTCCACAACCAGCTCATATGTGAGCATCAATTCGCTACTCAAAACAGAGCTCCCAGTGTAGACGTGAAACAGGATAGTCATGTTCAAACGATTGGTATGGACGATTCAGGTGGAACCAGAACATGCATTTTATACCGTTAGAAATCTGGGAATGTCTAGTTTCCAGTGCCATAAACGGCACTCGATTTTGACATTGATGTAAAACGTTATAGCCAAAACAAGAACACTGCCAGAGCAGTTACCGGAAAAATTTCCAGTTTTGCTGATTTTCGAAAACACAACATTTGGCCAACCAAATCACATTATTTTTTGATGAAACTTTGTACATAACTTATACTAATTATATACATCAGAAACAAGTCATTACAACCTCAAAAATTTTCACTAAAGTGCACGAAATTCACAGGGTCAGAATCGGAAAAATTTCCCTCTCCACATCCTTTGAGTTTCCACCAACAACACAACATTATTCCACTAAATTAAGCACTAAACCAATATTAATAACACCATAATTCATCAAATCAGTCCATCCAACCATAGTGGGAATTCATAGAGCCCACACAACATTTTCCAACATAAATAAGACTACCCACATGCATGCATGAGCTTATAAATGCTATATTACTTCCATAAGACAAGATTTGAGTAGTGGATCATCACTTACTTCCTTAGATGAACCAAGCAGAAATTTTTGGTCCTAAGATGCTCAAGAAAACCGTGGAAAGCAGCCCTCTTTCCTAGCTTGATGTGGTATCCAAGTGATTAGCTAATTGTGGTTAAATTTTGGTGTGATTTGGTGGAAGATTTGATGAAGAAATGAGGAAGAAATTGGAAGAGCTTCTTGGTTCTTTTTCTTTCTTGATGGCCGGCTGTTTAGAGCAAGAGAGAGAGAGTGTTTGATGCAAATGAAGCTTCCAAGAGAAGCTAAAATATGTGGCCCAAAATTAAGCAAAAGTCAACTCTCTTCTCGTGCGTACACGCGCGCGTTTTGTTGTCGATTCCTCTCGAGTTTATTTCACTAGTGCATTAAACCTCTAATGCACTTTCATTCATACTTTTATTATTCATTCTTAATAGTCCCAAAAATAAAGGTCTAAAGTCCCTCAATTAATCGCGCACGTAAAAACGCGTACTTCCGATTCGTGCGCGATAAAGTGAAATTTTCACGAAATTCTTATAATGATAGTACCACTAACTAATAATTGAGCACTTAAACATAAAAATACCTATTTCAAGACTACTGTACAAGTCTCCAATTTTCCAAACTTATTGTGTTCTCGAATCGATTATTGACTCCAAATGCGTATTCACTATTCACTCTAAACGAGATTTCAAAAATAAATTTTCGAATCAAGGCATTTTGAAAATACTTGTAGGTCATAGTTCCATGTAAGTGTTTCAAAAAGGGTTGAAATAAATTATTCGAAGAAAAAGAGCAATTAATTATTTAAATAAGCCAATAATATACAATAAAATGAGATTTTTTTTTGGGTCCTCACATCCTCCCCTCCTTAAAAGAATTTCGTCCTCGAAATTCATACTTTGGATAATAGTCATACCCCTTAATAGTCACGCTTATCAGGTCAATCAATAACTTACACTCTGCAACTCATTCTTCACAATTTCTACTCATCCAATTGGTAGTCAAACTCTGATTCTATCTCATGAATCTAGGGTTTTGTAAAAGTGTATGTCGTACTATGGTCACTTAGAACCTTAATTAGACAATAAGAAGCAAGAATCATACCTTCAATGACCTTAGCGGGATTGGAAACATGTTGATAGCCTAATGCATAAACCCTATCTGGTGCTTTAGATCGACTTCCTCCAGCACTAGACTGCTTTGCGGCTGACTTTTCAAGCCTTTGAGTACTACCTCCATCTTTCGGTATACTCGGACAGTTCGCAATCTGATGTTCGGTGCTGCCACAATACAAACACTTTCCTGATTTCTTCCAGCACTCATTCTTTGTATGGTTAGGCTTGCGACAATAACCACAAATAACTTGAGGAGCCACAGGCTGACCACTTAGAGGTGTCACCCTCGGTTGATCTCGTCCATTGTGGCCTCCTCTTGATTGAGTCTTTTTTTGTGTACTAGATGTCTCTACTCCTCCCGTTCCTTTTTCCTTTTTAGAAGGTGGGGCACCCTTATCCGCTTGTCCAAGAGGATTACTAGAAATGTCCCTTTTCTTGGCATGAAAATCCTTAACTTGCAGCCTTGCACTTTCGACTCTCTGCGCCTTCTTTAGGGTTTCGGTGAAAGTAGAGATTTGGGCCGCTGCTAACCCCTCTTGAATCTCCACGTTAAGTCCCTGTACAAATCGCCTTATCCTTCTTCTCTCAGTGGCTACCAATTCTGGGGCGTACCTAGAAAGTTTAGTAAATTTTCCCTCATACTCGGCCACACTACACGCCCCCTGCTTCACTTTTATGAATTCGTCCTCCCGTTTCTCTTGAACCAAAGGCGGAAGAAACTTCTCATTAAATTCTCCTAAAAGGTTTTCCTAGGTCCTAGGGGTTTGTGCTCTTTCCCATTTTCCTTTTATCATATCCCACCAAGCACGTGCTGCACCCTCAAACTGAAAGACAGCAAAAGTCACTCGCCTCTCCTCCGCATAATCTAGGGCGGCGAAAATGTTAGTCATTCTTTCTAACCAATTCTCCGCTATCTCAGGATCAGGCTCACCAGTGAACTTAGGCGGGTTGAATTTAAGGAACCTCTCCAAGGCTCTATCTTCCCCTCTATCCTGGCCCCCGGGTTGGTTAAGTGGCCCTGGTCCCTGTCTCTCAGCTAATCATTCTAGGATATCAGTCATCCTATTAATGACAGTAGCCATTTGGTTAACCTCTATATTCTCTCGTCCTTGGGTCGGTCCAGTTGTCGATCCTTGTTCATCCCCTTGAGGTTGGGCTTGCCCAGACCCTCGCTCACGACCTCGTCCACTCTTTCGTCCGTCTATAATTCTAGCGGTGCTTAGTGCAAGAAATAAAAGTGGTCATGCGAGAAATTTCTTAAAACAAGAGCCGATCTTGAAAATATCCAATATAACATTAATTAACATGTATTTACACTTTAAAGTTCATAAAGTTAGCAAGTCATGGGGGAATTACAAAAATGTAGCACACAGGTGTGACAAAAGCACTTTTAGTTACATACGACTAAAGTAAAGTCAAATGCCTCAAAAGTAGGCCACACAGTCACACAAAAAAAAATTACAAAGGCCTTGGCACTAGGGTCATCCCAGTTAATTCTAAGTACATCAGTCAAAGGGGTCTAATTTTTCTCGTTCATTTCCCATAATGGAGATCTCAAGTCCAATACAAGAATCCTCCGTGCTTTGACCTTTGCCATCAGAACTTATCTCACAACCACTTATGATTTCTATTCACATTATAATACACGAGACTATATCCCTTCCGAAGTCACAAGTATTCCCTCAGGAAAAGTATTTAGTACTCAAGTACAAGAATCCAAAACTAAGAGAATTTACAACTCAGGTCGTACGCTCCCAAGTGCAAATCAATAAAGTTTAAGATTCCTCCCTGACCTACATATCTATCTACCTCAAGTAGCATGATAAAGGTGTTACGCTTACCACTTTCGTAGTTCACAACTTACGCATAAGAAGAGCACATAGTCCTCTATACATATTCACATAATTGGGACCATATCACCACTTGACCCAAGCTCACTCCGCATAGAGACCACGCGAAGCTTCTCTGATTTTTATCCCTACAAGTAGTCGCTTAACTTTCAAACCAGTCCCACAGTCCAGCATCTTAAACTTTTAGCCTAAGATACATTACAAAGATCTAAAGTCTAAGCTCTGATACCAACTATGACGCCCCCACTTCTCCCAAGGGCGAACCCAAGGGTATCCGCGGAATGCCTGCCCAACTCTCGCCAGGACTCGAGACAAATCGATTCAAACTTAACAATATATAACAATTTATACTAGTCTAATAAGGAAAAGTCACTTCCATAATCGAATATCCAAGTCTTGCACCACAAGTTCAAAATACATCAGTTACCCAATTCTTACATCAGGATCCAAAAGATATATCATTTCCCAAATATATACAACAACCAAAATGTCTAGTCGATTACATTTGAAACCCTAATACAAAGGTACATCCAAAGGGTTCCACCGAGTTTCACTCCATCCATTCCTGTTAAGGAAAACAAATCTACGGTGTGAGCAATTGCTCGGGAGGCTAAGAAAATATACATGCAAGCACGTTGTCCAAATAACAATCCCAATATTCAAGTAGAACAATAATATTCAAGTAAATTACAATTCAAGTGAGAAGAGTAAACAGAAACAATTCAAGGATATAGGAGCTCTCAGGAGCTATTTTCCACTTGTTTCGCCACGGCTCGATCCGATACCCCCTCGTGATGACACTCCGTCATCCGGGTAGGTATTATATCCATAGAAACTTCACTTATTACTTCCTCCGGCCAAACATTCCACCCTCTCGGATCCATAACCAAACACGCACGAAAAAGGCGATACTCGTCGAGTATGCCGAACGAGATCTCAAGAGATCAAATTTTGATTTTTAGAACATGCACGAAAAGGACGATACTCCACGAGTATGCCGAACAAGATCTCAAAAGATCAAGTTGTGTTTTGTTATTCTCTTGGTTTATTAAGCTTCTCGACCAAGCCCATGCCGGCTCGAGTCGCAAGACTGGCTAAGAGAATTCGGCATCCCCATAAGTCGAGGAGATTCACTCCACCCGACAACACGACATGCACGACACGCACGATAAAATGATATGCACACAAAAACGAGTATATTTTAGTCGACGAGATTCACTCAAATCGACTTTGAAAACCAAGTTATTGCAAGTAAAGTTTGAGTAAAGGAGAGCGAGTGCGATAAAGTACACACTCGTCTCATCAAGTGATATTCACGTATAAAAGCAGGTAAATCAAGGAAACACGACAAGTCATGCACTTGACACTCACCAATTCAAAAGTAATTGAGCGAGTAAAGTCTTTAGTTGTCCCCTTTGGGATTCTCTTCAAGACTCGCTTGAGTACTTAAAGCAATTAATAAGCATTTTCACTCATAATCACGCATTAATCAAGAAAGGAATTACACTCATCTAGACTAGTCAATACCTCAAACCAAGAACCTTAGCCACTCAAAATAAAGGTTCAAAAGTGAGGTTTTATTAACACAAGGAAAACTGATTTCCTTCATGAAATCGAGTTTAAATCGACCAATTATCATCAAGAAAGAATAAGGAGTTCTCAAAATTTCATTTTCTAAGAAATCGGCAAATTTCAGCTTTACGCGTCAAACTTAGAAAAATCAGATCTTGCACTCAGTAGATCCAAAATTGGAAAACTTGGTACCGTTAGAAATTAATTCTGAAGTACTAAAAGTTCCTAGAAGACACTTTTCCATGATTCAAATTGGAAGGCATTCGAATTTTGGCTTCAAGTTGCTATTTTGGAATACCAAGACAGATTTGGGTTGATTTTCGGCAAAGTTTGGAAATTCGGCATAATTCACACAATGCGAACTAGCCTCTGAAATTCGAAAATTGATTAGAGTTACATTCAGAGTTTACAACACAACAAGCGGAACAAGAATCGGGATTTTGGGCACGAAGATATGGCGGCTCAAAGTTGCTGAAAAATGAGACCGTTGGGCCAATTTTCCAGATTTAAATCGCTAAATTTGGAACGTTGGTTGAACATCAAAATGGACTCGGAATGGTACCAAGTTTGGTAGTATCATCCTACCATATAAGTTCTATTCCTCTACCAAATTTCATAGGAAAATTCAATTGGAAAGTTGGTTACCAAAACCTTCAAAGTTTCTAAATCTCCAAGGCAAAGCTGCCTTGCACCTTTAGTTTTCTTTTTCTCAAACCTTTGACCAATAAAATGCCTAAAACATGTCTCATTTATAATAACCAGATCTAATAAGGATCCAAGATACATTTGGTAGGTGATTTATACCAAGAATTTCGAATAGAAAGTCTCAAATCAAGATTGGTTACAAATCTGTCCAACATGACAGTTTTCTCCCACAAATTCAGTTTCAAAATCTGGTCGTAAATCACTCAATTCAACTCAGAATTGAGTGTGGTTGGTGGAGTTGAAAACTAGATTCATTATGCTAAAATTTCTTAGAAGAAATCATTTCCAAAATCTGTCCACAACCAGCTCATATGTGAGCATCAATTCGCTGCTCAAAACAGAGCTCCCAGTGTAGACGTGAAACAGGACAGTCATGTTCAAACGATTCGTATGGACGACTGAGGTGGAACCAGAACATGCATTTTATACCGTTATAAATCTGGGAATGTCTAGTTTCCAGTGCCATAAACGACGCTCAATTTTGACATTGGGGCAAAAAGTTATAGCCAAAACAAGAACACTGCCAGAGCAGTTACGGGAAAAATTTCCAGTTTTGCTGATTTCCGAAAACACAACATTTGGCCAACCAAATCACGTTATTTTTTGATGAAAATTGGTACACAACTTATACTACATATATACATCAGAAACAAGTCATTAGAACCTCAAAATTTGCACTAAAGTGCACGAAATTCACAGGGGCAGAATCAGAAAAATTTCCCTCTCCACATCCTTTGGGTTTCCACCACCAACACAACATTATTCCACTAAATTAAGCACTAAACCAACATTAATAACACCATAATTCATCAAATCAGTCCATCCAACCATAGTTGGAATTCATAGAGCCCACACAACATTTTCCAACATAAATAAGACTACCCACATGCATGCATGAGCTTATAAATGCTATATTACTTCCATAAGACAAGATTTGAGTAGTGGATCATCACTTACTTCCTTAGATGAACCAAGTAGAAATTTTTGGTCCTAAGATGCTCAAGAAAACCGTGGAAATCAGCCCTCTTTCCTAGCTTGATGTGGTCTCCAAGTGATTAGCTAAGTGTGGTTAAATTTTGGTGTGATTTGGTGGAAGATTTGATGAAGAAATGAGGAAGAAATTGGAAGAGCTTCTTGGTTATTTTTCTGTCTTGATGGCCAGCTGTTTGGAGCAAGACAGAGAGAGTGTTTAATGCAAATGAAGCTTCCAAGAGAAGCTAAAATGTGTGGCCCAAAATTAAGCAAAAGTCAACTCTCTCCTCGCGCGTACACGCGTGCGTTTTGTGGTCGATTCCTCTCGAGTTTATTTCACTAGTGCACTAAACCTCTAATGCACTTTCATTCATACTTTTATTATTCATTCTTAATATTCCCAAAAATAAAGGTCTAAAGTCCCTCAATTAATCGCGCACGTAAAAACGCGTACTTCCGATTCGTGCGCGATAAAGTGAAATTTTCACAAAATTCTTATAACGATAGTACCACTAACTAATAATTGAGCACTTAAACATAAAAATACCTATTTCAAGACTAATGTGCAAGTCTCCAATTTTTCAAACTTATTGTATCCTCGAATCGATTATTGACTCCAAATGCGTACTCACTATTCACTCTAAACGAGATTTCAAAAATAAATTTTCGAATCAAGGCATTTTGAAAATACTTGTAGGTCATATTTCCATGTAAATGGTTCAAAAAGGGTTGAAATAAATTATTCAAAGAAAAAGGGCAATTAAATATTTAAATAAGCCAATAATATACAATAAAATGAGAAATTTTTTTTTTTTGGGTCCTCGCAGAATTTTAAGACGATTCCTTCCAAGAAATTGTAGCCTTATGAATGTAGTCTTCAACACCACTGACCACGCTTAATTCCGAGTTGAATTGAGTGAGTTGTGGCCAGATTACAGAGCTGTCTTCGTGAAAGAAAACCCTAATTCTGGACTGATTTATAGCTAATCTTGATTTGGGACTTGTTATTCGAAATCCTTGGTGTTAATCACCTACCAAATGTATCTTGGATGTTTATTAGACATTGTCTACAAAAATGAATCATATTTGAGATGTTTTTGTTGGCCAAATGTTTGGGGAAAAGGAAAGCGGAACAACAAGGCAGTTTTGCCTTGGAAATTCTTGGAGTTTTAATGACTTGGTTAACTGGCTTTCCATGCGAATTTTTGCATGAAAATTTACAGAGGAATAGCCCTTATATAGTAGAGTAAACTACCAAATTTGGTGCCATTCCGAGTCCATTTCGATGCCAACTAAAGTACCAAAACTCTAGCTTTAAACCTGGAAAATCTTTGTTCAGTGAGGAAATTCAGCATCTTTGAGTCGTTATATCTTGGTGCTCAAAACTCCAATTCTTGTTCTGCTTGTTGTGTTGAAAACTTTGATTGTAACTCTAATTGAGTTCCGAATTTTAGAGGCTAGTTCGCATTGTGTGAATTTTGCCGAATTTCCAAACTTTGCCGAAAATCAACCCAAATCTGTCTTGGCATTCCAAAACAGCAACTTTGAGCCAAATTTTGAATATCTTCCATTTGGAATCATGGAAAAAGTGTGTTTTAGGAACTTTTATTACTTTGAAATTAATTTTTAACGGCACCAAGTTTTCAAATTTTGGACTTGTAGAGAGTGAGATACGATTTTTCAAAGTACGTGTAACAAATCTGAAAATTCCTAACTTAAAGGAAATGGAGTTTTTCAAACTCATCTTTTTCCTTCGATATCACTTGATCGTTTTACACTGGATTTCAAAGATGAAAATCAGATTTCGCTTGTGTTTTAAAACCCCACTTTTGAGCCTCGATTTATGAATAATTAAGGCTCATTTTCGTGAAATTTTCTTAGATTGTACAAGTGTGCAATCTTCCTTGATAATTGGGGTTTATAAGTGATAGTTCATTATTAATTACTCAGGCACTCAAAAGGACCTTCAAGAGGATCTCACGGGAGACGCCTAAAACAAACACTTGTACTTGCTTCTTGATTACTTGGTGAGTGTCAAGTGTATGAGTACTTAATACATGCTTACCTGTTATAAATGATCAGAGATTTTGAAAATGGAGTCGAGTGTGTACTTTACCGCACTCATTGTCATTTGAAATGAATGATCTATGATTGAATTGCTTGAAATGAAATGAATGACTCATGAATAACTTGATTGAATGAAACGAATGATTGAATGCTTGAATGAAATGAAATGGTATGCTATGGCTGCATACGTCATTGGAGTGAATCTTTTCGACTCACAAATGTTACATGGGGGACGCCCAAACTCATAGGCCAACCTTGGGACTCGAGCCCGCATGGGCTTGGTCGGGAACCTCGGTGAGCCATGAGAATTACCTGATAACTTGATCTATTGGAGAGATCTCGCTTGGCATACTCGTGGAGTATCGCCTTATAAATGTCGTGCGGACCCGGTGTGGTGTACGGTGGACGGACATGAGAAGTAAGTGGAGATCTATGGATTGGAAATATCAACCCGGCTGACGGAGAGTCATCGCGGGAAGATATACGAATGAGATTAGCAAAGCAAGTGAAAATTAGCTCCTGAGAGCTACATATCCTTGAATTGTTTCTGTTTACACTTCACTGGAATTGTTTATTACTCGTATATTATCGTTTTCCTGTTGATTGGGATTGTTATGTGGACAATGTGCTTGCATGTGTGTTTCTTGACCTCACGAGCGATCGCTCACCCCGTAGTTTTGTTTTCCTTAACAAGCATGGACTTGGAATGAACTCGGAGAAACCCTTCTGTCGTACTTTTGTGTTAGGGTTCCAAATGTAATTGACTAGACTTTGTGGCTGTTGTATATTTTGGGGATTGATGTATCTTTTGGGAACCAATGTAAGAATTGGATGATTGATATAGTTTGAAACTCGTGGTGTGAATTTTAATGTTATTTATGGAAGCGACTTATCTTTCTTACTTTGTCTTGTCGTGATAGCTAGTATTGTATTAAGCTTGAATGGGATTTGTATCGAGTCCTGGAGAGAGTTGGGCAGACCTCCCGCGGATAACCTTTGGTTCGCTTTAGGGAGAAATGGGGGCATCACAGAATCAGCCCTTGCTCAAAACATGAAAGTTGTAGGTATTTGAGTTAGCTAGCTACTGGTAAAATTACAGCTTAATCGGAGCACTGTAGCTTGTGAAATGACCAAAATACCCTTGACTGCCCACAAGCCTTGTTTCACGGAGAGTTTTCTATTCTCTCTGAGATTTTTATTTTTGACCATGAAAATGTATGATTTGGCTTTTTAGGTCTTCATAAGAAATGTACGTATATGTCTTGGCTTCGAAACGCCATAAGATACGTCTCAATTCGATAAGTGTAGCTTCAGTTGTGGTTATCATGCCGAAAGGTGTGTTTTATAGCCTATGATTTGTATGTGAAATTGTGGTTGATTCGAGAGAGTTTGGTATTGATTGTAGGATGGAAAAGTAAGGAGATTTAGGAGAAATGCAGTCCAATTTTCTAGGCCGTTTGGTTCCTTTAAGTTTGAGTTGCATTTTGGTAGAAATGGAGGGTTTTGGGGTTGTTCGTATTTCTTGGACTAACTGTTATCCTTTTGCTCAAAAATCACATTTTGTATCCTTGTATTAGTAGTTAACTTGGTTAGGCATATGACTCGTAGTCGAGCCTAAATTGTGTAATTCGTTCACTGGGTTTGTGGATATGGAAATCATAATTATTTTGCCTTGGTCATTTTAGGGTTTCTTGGTGATTAAAGCGTACTTGGGAAGAAACTTTTGAAGTTAGCTTTGCTCGAATTGGTGAGTGTACCACTCCCCTCATTTGTTGCTTAACTTGGTTACCTGTAATTGCAATTTGTGAATGGAATAACTGTACTATCTGTTTATTCTGAATGAGACGAGGGTGTACTTTATTACACTCGTTCTCTTGTCTGTCTGTATGCCTATTTATTGTGAAAAAAAATCTGAATTTGTTATCTGTGTCTGTTCTGACGTCGTTTGGAGGTTTGTATCCAACGACCCTTTTGTGACCTCTGAGCTCAAATCCTGTGGCTAGTTACTCGAGTTGAGTTGGCAAGGGTCTGGTCGATTAGATAACGAGTCACGGTAGTCTGTTTCTGGGAAATCTTTGGGTATTGGAAACTCTGGATTTCCGGTATAGTCGAGTATTACCACTTCTATTTCTGTTGAGGTGTTCGGTCCGGTAAGGGGTATGTTTGGTGGATGGAATTTGGCGTAAAGTGAGGTCTATGGACATGTTTGTTCTATATGCATTGACGGAGAGTCAACGGGTTTGGATCAAGTACCGCAATGGAAATTTTGGCTCCTGAAAGCCACTTGTATCCTTTCCAGTTGAGATGTTTGTTCTGTGAGACCCCAAAATTTTACGTGTCTTTAATAACCCTCATGTGAACTCACTTACCTTTGATTTTCGATTCCTTTAATGGTCGAATTTGAGCCAAGAAAGTGAATTTTGTTAAGAAAAGTTTCATATTCTCAAGTTGTTAGAAAATCTTAAAATTTTCGCAGGAGGCTCTGCGCAGCTTTGGGAAATTGGCTATAACTTCGTACAGGAAAGTCGGAATTTAGTTTCGTTTGTTGTATTTAAAACTAGACTCATAGGGCTTCCTACTGTATCAAATTCAGAGTTTGATTCAATTCCTAGAAATTCCAAAAAATTGGTAAAGTTGGCTAAAAATTCTGTCCTGCACAAGTTACAATAGGAATTTTGTAGTAACTTATGACTCAATTTGGACCAACTTATGAACTGAATTTCTTTGAGGTGTCTTCTAAAGATTATTAGTATTTGAAGTCTAGTTTTTAATAGGCTAAGTTTTATGAATTTTTGATACTTATAACTCAAGTTATGATTTTTCTAAAGGAATGACATAAGTTAGGATTTTTTTGTGCATACTAGGGTTTTTGGTGTGTATTAGTGCATTTTGGTAGTGTGATCACTTGGTGAAGTGTGTGTACTAAATTTGGTGGATAAGAATGAGTATTAGATAAGAAAGTGTGTGATTAGAAGTGTTAATAATAAGTGAGTGAACCATAAGTAAAAATACAAGTACGCGCGAGTTAGAGAAAAACGACTCGAACTGACGTGCACCATTTGCTACCGAATGAGTGCACCATTTGCTACCGAATGAGTGCACCACTTGAACACTACTTTATTACCTTAATCTCCTTATTATTAATTGATTAAAATCAGCCCAAAAATATCCTCAAGGCAGCCGAAATATTGGACCAAGAAAAAGAGAGAAAAGAAAGCAAAAATGAGAATTATTCTTGTGGTGACACTTGTCGGATGCATAGGAAAATTTTGACCAAGCATTTGTCCTTCCTTTTTATCTTCTCCTTGGCTCCATTTTCTTCCACTTTTCTTGAGCTTGGCCGAAATTTTAGGGGACGAAAAAATAAGAGAGAAACCTTCAACTCCAACTTCAACTTGTGCTTGAATCTTGAGTTCCAATCAAAGTTTGTGCAAACTACTCCATAAAACTTGCTCAGTAAGGAGATTTAAAGGCTTTGGTGGAGTGATTTTGGAGAGGAAAGCTCTAAGCTACCATCTTTCTTGAGGTTACAAGGTACTTTGGTAAGAAACTTCCCTCCACTTCATATACATGTAAACTAGTAGTTTAAAGTTGTAGTTTTGGTAGTTTTGTGAGGAAATTTCATGGGTTGAAGTAGTATTATTAGTATTATGGTAAATTTCAGTTTTATGATGAATTCTCTGCTCTTATATGGTACTTAGTGATTGGCCATGGTTTGATAACTTAGCCATGTGTAATATTGAGGAATTATATGCTAGTTTAACTTACCGAAAGAAATTTCTAGCTTTAGCTTCAAATTCCCAGCATTGATAGTGATGAATCTACCCTGTTACTGACCTACATATTCGTTAATGTTAGAGGCCGAATTGGGCTTAGGTTAAAATATGAAAGTTGTAGGAAATGATGTTGTAAATCTGCTATAAAATTTCAGCTCAATCAGAGCACTGTAGCATGTGAAATAACAAAAATACCCTTGACCACCAAATGTATAGTTTTTCGGACAGTTTTGAGATTACACAATTCTGGCTTCATTTTTCACTTTGATCCGTATCAAATCAGCATTTGGCCAAAACAAGAAAGTTTTAGCCCTATGTTTCAGCTTTCCAACGCATCTGAAAACGTCTCAATCGGAATTGTGTAGGTTGAGTTATTGGCTTTTGAATCCAGTGCTGACAACCAGACTGACCATGAACTTCTGGTTCTGTAATCTGCAAATTCGACATAGATAAACTATGAACTGGGTTGAGTTGTCTTCATAAAAGTTGTAACTCTTTGTCTTAGATTTGAAACAGTATAAAGTTACCCCAATCCGATTAACATAGCTCCAGTTGTGACCAAAATGCTATAAGATGTCAAATCTACTGTTTAGCTTTTGTCTTCAAAACTGATTTCCAATTATCTTATTCGACTTGTGTTGTAATTGAATGATGTTGGAGCCTATTGAAGGGCTATGTTGGTAACATTACTTGTTCGTGATTGTGGGGCTGAATTGAGAAAAACAATGAAGCCATAAATGGCTGGAAAATAGGTAAAAACAAAGGGCGTGCTGCCCAAATTTTCACTCGAGAGTTAGGCATATGTACCTGCGACTTGAGTGACGATTTGAGGTCAAGATGGACTTGGTTCGCCTATGATATTCGAGTTTTCTTTAGTCAGGGTATATAAGCTACAATTTGCCGGAACTCGTACCCTTGAAAAGTGAAAGTAGCGACCCTTTCAAAATACGATTTTTCCGGTCTTTGATACCAAGTGTAACTTCTAAAGTCAAAATCACTTCTTGATCATAACTAAACAAGTGAGCATGAATTTTTTGGAATTTGTTAAGTATCTTGAATACTACTTAAACGAGTTGCATTTACTTGATTTTCTTGAAGCGAAACTCCTATGTTTCGAACTCTAGCGAGTTTTACATTCGTAAATGATATTTTATCACAAATTTGGACTCCAACCAAGGAGTTGGACCTGAACATGACTTTTGAGAGGCACTAGACCTTTGGTGAGTGCTTTCAAATACCTGATTGAACTGAACACTTGTTTTCAATACTTGACCAATGTGATCGAATGATATGTGATTGGTATGATTGAGTGAGGGTGTACTTTATCGCACTTGCCCTAATGTGATGTGTACTCGTTATTATTGCAAGTGACTTGATATACTTGTGCGTGACTTGTAAGTACTGAGTGGCAGTATGTACCACACTCAATCCGAGTGGGAGGTACCTCCCATTCCTATCTCCGTACTTTTATCTTGATTCAGTCGATTGGAGATGTTATCTCATCGAATTCTTGGGAACCCAAACCCCACTAGCTAGTTAATCGAGTCGAGCCAGCAAGGGCTTGGTCGATTAGATAACGAACCATGGATATCTAGTGTTGTCGAGTGGAGTGTTATCTCCTCGATTAATGGGTATACTCGAGTATTACCACCAGTGTTTATCGTGGAGTTCGGGCCCGGTAAGGGGTTTGGTTGGTGGACGGAGATTGGAGTTAAGTGGTGTACTACTGGACTAGTTACTTTACTTGAAAGTTGACGGAGTGTCAACTAATACTTGATCAAGCTCTGGTGAAGAAATGGGAATTTGGTTCCTGAGAGCCATCTGTATCCTCATACTTTGATTGTAATTCGAAGTATCATTGTTCTTTTGGAAAACAAAAAGAGTTTTCACTCGCTCATTTTGACATTTGCTATTTGAAGTGTTATTGTTCACTTTCATGAACTTGTTATGCTCGCTATTTTGCTACGTGATATTTGTACTTTTCAATAATGGTCAACTTGCTATAAGGAATCTCACCGGGCTTTTAGCTCATTCCACGCCATTTGTTTTCCTTACAGGGGGTACGAGCGAGACGTGAGACTGGTGCAGGCTAGCGTAGTCTAGTAGTTTTTGAATTTTGCGATTGTACTCGCGCTAGTGCTCAATTAGGACTGAATGTTTCTGAAACTCACATCTTTTGATATATGTGGGATTGTACGAATATTTGAAATAGAAATGAATGTACATGTATGTTCCAAGTTTGGAAACTGGTATTTCTTTTACTCTTGAGGTTATAACCTATTATATTTGAAGTGAGTGAGTGAGTCCTGACGAGAGTTGGGCAGGCGGTCCGCTAAACCCTGGAGTACGCCCTAGGGGGAGGTGGGGTCGTTACATGTTCATTTTCTTATATGTGTGTATATATGCCTTAAAAGTGAAATGCCATGATTCGTGACTAGTATTTTTGGTACCTCATTGAGCGTAAGCTCACCCCCTTCCCATTACCTTTTGTTTTCCTTTCAGGGAACAACACTTTTGAACCATGATTTTGAAAAAAAGGAGTAGATTGAGCTCTAGCTATTCTTTTGTGTAGCTCCTCTATATGAGAAAACCCTAATTGTATTTTGATCAAGTATCACACTTTGACTTGTAAAGTTCTAACATATGTATAAAAGTGTTTGTTCATGCTTCCTTCGTGTATTCCTTGGTGAATGTACGTTCTAGGGGTTTATATGAACTTTAATTGTATCCGGTGGGGATTCGAGCGAGAGTAGGATTTGATCGAGAAAGAGAAAAAAAATTGGCGGGAAATTGTTCAAGGGAATCAGGCCGTATATTCGGCCAGTTCTAGGTGGCCAGATTGACAGGGCAAATTGAAAAAAAATTGGAGATGGCTACTGCCTTGAATCCGTCCGGATTGTAACGTGGCCGCGTTTCGTTCCATTTTTTCGTTTCGCTTTTGTTTTCGTTGGAGTGTTTAATCGAAGTCCCATTTCACCGTATGGTTTGGTAAATCATGTTATGGCTTTGTGGTCCCAAATTGTTTGTTTTCTTTGGGTTCTATCGCGTGTTTTGTAGGGTTTTATGTGATTTGGCTCCGTAGTCCTGGCGAGAGCTGGGCAGGCGGTCCGCCAAACCCTTTGGTTCGCCTTAAGGAAAGGTGGGGCTGTCACAGGTGGTATCAGAGTTGCTTCGCGTGGTCTCTGCGTGGAGTGAGCTTGGGCCAAGTGGTGTTATGGTCTTGATTTGTGAATGTGTTTAACGAATTAAGTGCTCTTTTGAGCCTAAGTTATGAATCATGACATGTTACAGGTTTCAAACCTTTATTATGATATTGAGAGACAATAGATATGTATGTCAGGTAAGAATCTTTAATGTGGGTGATTTACTCTTGGGACCGGTCGGCTCTAGTTATGAATTATCTTATTTGGGATTCTTGTACCCGGTTATTATTACTTCTAATCACACATTTAATATCATCTGAAACTCACTCTTAATCACTAAATTTAGTACACACTCTGTAAAAGCTCCTTGCTAGGAAGGATTAAAGAGGTTGGATAGGGAGTTGGGATGGTAGTTTAAGACATGAATAGGAATATAAACCTTGAATTCATCAATTTCTAGCATTAATTCCTTGAACTGCCCTGTTCTGACCAGTTTCATTCGACCATGATGGAGGCCGAATTAGGATTAGATTAAAACATGAAATTTGTAGGAAATGTTGGTATATAATCTCCTGTAAAATTGCAGCTCGATCGGAGTATTGTAGCATGTAAAATGACTGAAATACCCCTGCCTGCCAAAAGCCTCATTTCGTGGACAGTTTTGAGATTTCACAAGTTTGGCTTCGTTTTTCACTTTGATTCGTATCAAATCAGTATTTGTCCAAAACATGAAAGTTTTAACCCTATGTTTCAGCTTTCCAACGCATCTAAAAATGCCTCAATCGGAATTGTGTAGCTTGAGTTATTGCCATTTGAATTCAGTATTGACAACCAGATTGACCATGAACTTCTGGTTCTGTAATTTGCAAATTCGACCTAGATCAACTATGAACTGGGTTAAGTTGTCTTCATAAAAGTTGTAACCCTTTGTCTTAAATTCGAAACAGTATAAGGCATACCCCAATCCAATAAACTTAGCTCCAGTTGTGACCAAAATGCTATAAGATGTCAAATCTGCTGTTTAGCTTTTTGTCTTCAAAACTGATTTCCGATTGTATTATTAGACTTGTGTTGTAATTGGATGATTTTGGAGCCTAATTGAAGGGCTATGTTAGTAACATTACTTGTAACATTACTTGTGTGTGATGTGGGGCTGAATTGAGAAAAATAATGAAGCCATAAATGGTTGAAAAATAGGTAAAAAACAAAGGGCGTGCTGCCCAAATTTTCACTCGAGGGCTAGGTAGAGATATTCACAACTTGAGTAAGGATTTGAAGACGAATTTAACTCGAATTGTCTAGGTTATTCGAGTCCCTTTTTGTGGAGGTATATAAGTTAGAATTCGGCCGAAACTTGTACCCTTGAAAAAATGAAATTTACGACTAATAGAAATACGTTTTCCTCGTTTCTTCGACTCAAATGGTATTTCAAAGTATAATTGCTTCAAAGTTTCACAGTTTGAAGAGCGAGCAGGAGTTTTACGAATATTCTCTAAATGCATTTCAATTACTTGATTCTTGTTAAACGAAACGTTTAAGTTTCGAATCTTAATTAATTTTCAAAGCTGTTAAACAATGTTGTCTCGCAGATTTGGACTCCGAACACGGAGTAATACCCGAACGTGACCCGTAAAGGCACTACATCTTTTGGTGAGTGCTTCCAAATACATTATTGAACTTGATATTTGATCTACCAACGTGATCGGATAACATTTGCTTGGTTTGGTCGGGCAAGTGTGTACTTTATTGCACTTGATCTAACTCAACTAAATACATGATATCTCATTCATGCTTGTACAAGTGACTTGATTTGCATTGACCTGTACTTGTATTTGTACTTGTGCTTGACTTATAAGTGCTAAGTGGCAGTATGTACCACACTCGATACGAGTGGGAGGTACCTCTCATTCCTATCTCCATACTTTTCTCTTGATTAAGTCGATTGGTCATCGACTATAGTGACTACTTGGGAACCCAAACCACACTGGCTAGTTAATCGAGTCGAGCCGGCAAGGGCTTGGTCGATTAGATAACGAACCATGGGTATCTAGTGTTGTCGAGTGGAGTGTTATCTCCTCGACTAATCGGTATACTCAAGTATTACCACCAGTGTTTAGTTGGTGTTCGGGCCCGGTAAAGGGGTTGAATGGTGGACGGATTGGTGTGAAGCGAAGCACTACTGGATTGGTTACTTTACTTGAAAGTTGACGGAGTGTCAACTAATACTGGATCAAACTCTAGTGAGGCAACGAGAATTTGGCTCCTGAGAGCCATCTGTATCCTTACACTTTGATTGTTATTCGTAGTGTTATTATTTCTTTTAGAAAAAGAATTTTACACTTGCTCATTTTGAGATTTGCTACTTGAAGTGTTATTGCTCACTTTTACGAACTTGTTATGCTCGCTACCTTGCTGCTTTGATACGTGCACTTTTAAATAACGGTCAACTTGCTATTTGGAACCTCACTGAGCTTTAGCTCACCCTATTCCGTTAAATTTGTTTCCCTTACAGGGGATACAAGCGAGGGCATGAGACCGGTACAGGCCAGCATAGTCTAATTTTTTTGGAAATTTTACGATTGTACTCGCGCTAGTGCTCGGTTAGGGTTGAATGTATCTATGATTCATATGTTTTGTTATAATTGGGATTGTACGAATGTTTGGAATAGAAATGAATGTACATGTAAGTTCCAAGTTTGGGAATCGTTAGTTCATTTACTCTTGAGGTTGTAACCTATTTTATTTGAAATAAGTGATGAGTCCTGGCGAGAGCTGGGCAGGCGGACCGCTAAACCTTGAAGTACGCCCTAGGAGGAGGTGGGGTCGTCACAGGGCGAACTAGAAATTTGATTCGACGAAACTTCCTGCGATGTGTTAGGGTATCACTAAGGATGATTAACCCTGCCTAAGATATAAATTGTGTTATTCTCGTAGATTGTGGATGGAGCCCTATAGGGAAAAAGTTTTTCGTTCGTTGCTTTTGTACTTTTGGCCTAATTGGTATATAGTACCTTTGATGACCCCGATATATTCATGGAATTTCCTTTTGCTTGTATCTGACTGACTGTTATCGTGTGATATATATATGCCTTTTGATCTGTGTGTACCTCTTGCTACCTGTTCATGCATATATTTATCTTTAATATTATTTTCACGCTTCAATTCTAGATTGGTTAATCCAATGGAGGGTACCCGTAGTGGACGAGGCCGTGGACGTGGTGTTAGGCAACCCTCGAATGAAGGGAGTAACAGGGAACCAATACCTAAACCAAATCCTGAACCTAGGGTCGACCCAAATGCTCAGGTAGCCGCTGCTATCCAGCGCATGACCGATCTGCTAGCCCATATAGTGGAACACCAGGACCAAAACCCCAATCCTCAATCTGGAAACCCTGGTAACAATGTAGAGGGTGAGGATAGAGCCCTCGAGAGATTTTAGAAGTTCTCCCTACCAAAATTCCTTGGAGGACCAGATCCTGATGTGGCGGAAAGGTGGCTGGAGAAGATGATCGATATTTTACCGTGTTGTACTACACTGAGGAGAGACAGGTGACATTCGCTGTCTTCCAACTGGAGGGAGCAGCCCGTTCTTGGTGAAATATCATAAGACTGAAATGGGAAAGAGAACAAACACCGAGGACGTGGGTGAACTTCGTGAGGGAATTCAACGCCAAGTTTTTCCCTCCTCTAATCCAAGAAAAGAAGGAAGATGAATTCATTCGGCTTCGCCAAGGAACTCAAATCGTAGCCGAGTATGAGAGTCAATTGACTCGGTTATCTAAGTTTTCGCCCGAACTGATTGTAACCGAACAAAGAAGGATAAGGCATTTTGTCCAGGGATTAAATGTTGAGATTCAGAAGGACCTGGCTGTAGCCCAACTTAGTGCCTTTACTGATGTTGTGGAGAAAGTCCAGCGAGTTGAAAATGCGAGGTTACAAGTCAGAAACTTCCAAACCAAGAAAAGGGGATTTCCTGGAAGTAGCTCGGAACAAGAGGATAAGAGTACACCTCCTAAGATTGGAAGGGGAGACGGGGAAGTACGACTACCGGGGGTGTCAAGAGGCGTCTCACAGGAAGGATCAGTCTCTGCTACTCGTGGTCCCTGTGGATATTGCGGAGGGCCAAATCACACGGAAGGGAATTGTTGGAAGAAAGAGGGAAAATGCCTGCGCTGTGGAAGCGCCGATCATCGGATTGCTAATTGTCCAGCTCGACTGCACGAAGGGAAAGGGACCCAGCAACCAACCCTGGACAGTCAAAGGGGGAAGGGACTGGAACGAAAGTATCGGTTCAGGTGTATTCCCTAGAGCAATATCAAGTCCCTGACTCATCTGAGGACGTAGAAGGTACGATCCTCGTATTTCGTCCTTTACCTTAGAGTTTGATAGATTCGGGTGGTAAGAAAATTTTGAGGACGAAATTTCTTTAAGGGGGAGAGAGTGTGAGATCCGTAAATTTTTCTTATTTTATTTTATTTTCTCTCATGCATTTTCTTCACTATACCCTATTATATTGATTTTTCCAGATATTTTATGAGTGAGTAGAGTTTTAAATCCTTTTTCCTAGTTTAAGTTAGTTAATATTAAGTTTGAAGGGTATTATGGACGTGGGACCCGCTAGTACGCTAAGTGTGAAAATTTTTTGATGATTAGTTGAAGTTTTGTATAAAGGGATATTACTGTACAAGGCGCTAGGAGATAATTGGAAGTTAGCTAGAGAGATTATCCATTGGTAGACAAAAGGATGAGATTGAAACCCTAAGGTGCCAAGTGTCACCACCCCATTGAAAGTTGGACTTTGACCAAGGTATTTTACTTTCCTAAAACTCTAACTTTGACCAAATTACCTTCATTTGTTTGTCTTCCTTGGCCAGCCATTTGAGAGAAAGAAACCAAGAGAGAAACTTCATTTGTTCTTCAATTTCTTGCCCAATCTTGAATTCCAACCATCACTTTTGCAAAATCCTCCATTAAAGTTGTTTACTAAGGAGGATTAAAGGATTGAGCGGAGTGATTTTGGAGGGACAAGCTCTAAGTTACCATCTTTATTGAGGATACAAGGTACTTTGGACAAGAAACTTTCTTTTCATATATGTGTAAAGTAGTGGATTATAGATTTTACATAGGTAACTTTGTAAGAATATTTTATGGTTTGAAGTAGTTTTATGGTGAAACTTCTGATCTCATGTGATGCTTGAGGGTTGTTTATGTTTTCATATGAATTATTGAGGTTTTGTGGGCTAGAATACTTTGCCTAAAGAAATTTTTCAGCTTATGTGCACAAATTCCAGCTTAGGGTTTCCATTTGGTAGTAATCTGCCCTGTTTTTACACTATATGTTCGTCCTTGAGAGAGACCGAATCAGCCCTTGTTGAAAACATGAAAGTTGTAGGTATTTGAGTTAGCTAGCTACTGGTAAAATTACAACATAATCGGAGCACTGTAGCTTGTGAAATGATAGAAATACCCTTGATTACCCATAAGCCTTGTTTTATGGAGAGCTTTCTATTCTCTCTGAGATTTTGATTTTTGACTATGACAATGCATGATTTGACTTTGGATGTCTTCATAAGAAATGTAGGTATATGTCTTAGCTTCAAAACTCCATAACATTTGTCTCAATCCGATAAGTGTAGCTTCAGTTGTGGTTATCATGCCGAAAGGTGTGTTTATAGCCTATGATTTGTATGTGAAATTGTGGTTGATTCGAGATGAGTTTGGTGTTGACTATAGGATGGAAAAGTAAGGAGATTTAGGGGAAATGCTGTCCAATTTTCTAGGCCGTTTGGTTCCTTTAAGTTTGAGTTGCATTTTGGTAGAAATGGAGGGTTTTGGTGTTGTTCGTATCTCTTGGACTAACTGTTATCCTTTTGCTCAAAAATCACATTTTGTATCCTTGTATTAATAGTTAATTTGGTTAGACACATGACTCGTAGTCGAGCCTAAATTATGTAATCCGTTCACTGGGTTTGTAGATATGGAAATCATAATTGTTTTGCCTTGGTCATTTTAGGGTTTCTTGGTGATTAAAGCATACTTGGGAAGAAACTTTTGAAGTTATCTTTGCTCGAATTGGTGAGTGTACCACTCCCCTCATTTGTTGCTTAACTTGGTTACCTGTAATTGCAATCTGTGAATGGAATAACTGTACTATCTATTTATTCTGAATAAGACGAGGGTGTACTTTATCACACTTGTTCTCTTGTCTGTCTGTATGCCTATTTACTGTGAAAAAAAAATTTGAATATGTTATCTGTGTCTGTTCTGACGTCATTTGAAGGCTTGTATCCAACGACCCTTTTGTGACCTCTGAACTCAAATCCTGTGGCTAGTTACTCGAGTCGAGCCGGCAAGGGTTTGATCGATTAGATAACGAGTCGCGGTAGTCTGTTTCTGGGAAATCTTTGGGTATTAGAGACTCTGGATTTTCGGTATACTCGAGTATTACCACTTCTATTTCTGTTGAGGTGTTCGGGCCCAGTAGTTGGCCGGATAACCGGCCGGATTCAAGGCAGTGACCCATCCAAAAAAATTTTTTCAACGTCCCCTGCCAATCCGGCCAAGAACTGGCCGAATTTGCGCCCGGATTCTCTGCAAGGGTTTCTCGCCAAAAATTTTTCTTTCAACGATCAAACGCCGCGCTCGCCCGATCTTTCCAAAGGTTACAGGTAAATATACACACATAGAACGTACATTCACCAGTAATTACACTAAGGAAACATGAATAAACACTTACATACATAGTTGGGACTTTACAATCAAAGTGCGATACTTGAGTAAAGTACAATTAGAGTTTTCTATTTCAAAAGAACTTAACAAAAGAACATTTACACTAGCTCGACCCTTCCTTCCAAAATCATGGTTTCAAAACAGTGAACCCTGTAAGGATAACAAAGATAATAGAATAGGTTGAGCTTACGCTCAATGAGGTACCAAACATATAAGCAGTCAAGAATCATGGCATTTGAATTTAAACAGTCAGATACACACGTCAGATTTAAAATGAAACATTTAAACACAATAATTCAAAGAGAAAAGATACAGGTGGCTCTCAGGAGCCAAATTCCCATTTGTTTCACCAAAACTTGATCAAATACTAGTTGACACTCCGTCAACTCTCAAGTAACGTATCCCGTCCAGTAGAGCACTGCTTTACACCAAATTCCGTCCACCGAATATACCCCCACCGGGCCCTCAAAACAAACAGAAGCAGAGGTGGTTATACTCGAGTATACCGAAAATCCAGAGTCTCCAATACCCAAAGATTTCCCAGAAATCATCCCCATGGCTTATCAATTTTTCTCGACCAAGCCCTTTGCTGGCTCAATTCAATTGACTACCAAGGTGGTTGAGTTCAGAGTTAACAGAAAGGTCGTTGGATGCAACGTCCAGACGACATCAGATTAAGCACAGATAACAGATTCAAATTTTCATAGTAAATGGGCATACAGACAAGAGAACGAGTGTGATAAAGTACACCCTCGTCTCAAACAAAATAAACAAATAGTACAGTAATTCAAATCACAGATTGCATGTATAGAAATCAAGTTAAGCAACAAATGAGGGGAGTGGTACACTCACCAGTTCAAGCACAGATACTTCAAAAGTTTTCACCCAAAGTATGGCTTTAATCGCCCAGAAACCCTAAAATAACCAAGGTAAAATAATTATAGTTCCACAGCCACAACCCAGTAAATGGAATACATAAATGAGGTTCGACTACAAGTCGAGTGCCTCTCCAAGTTAATTACGAGTACAAAGGAATAAAAATGTGACTTTTGAGCAACAAGGATAATAGTTGGTCCTAGGGATACGAACAACCCCAAAACCCTTCATTTTTACCAAAATGCAACTCAAACTTAGAGAAATCAAACGGCCTAGAAAATTGGACAGCATTTCCCATTAAATTCCTTACTTTTCCATCCTAAACTTAACCACCAACATTCATTCAAAACAGCCGCAATCACACACACAAATCATAGGCTATTAAACACACTTCCTTAGGGTCACAACCCCCTTCACATGTAACCATTAGATAGCTCCATAATCAATCACAACAAAACCCTAATCTGAAATTTAACCCCGCAAGCGGAAATTTTCCGTAAGCAACCACAACTAGTACATATAAGCTTCATCTTACACCTAACTAAGCTATCATTCCATGGCCAAACATTACTCATCATATAAGAACAGAAAAATCACCAAAAAAATCTGAAATTTATCAAAACTCTACTTTAAACCTTGAAATATTCCACAAAACAACATACTTAGCCACTATAAGCCACTAATTTACCATTATTAAAACAAAGAGGAAATTTTTTAAGCAAAGTACCTTGAAACCTCAAGAAAGGTGGTAGTTTAGAACTTCCTCCTCCAAAATTACTCCACCAACACCCTTAGTCTTCCTTAGTTAACAACCTATATGGAGTATTTTGCAACTTACTTGGTTAGAACTCAAGATTGAAGCAAGCTTGAAGTTGGCAAATGAAGTTTTCTCTCTTTGTTTTTCTTCTCAAGAGGGCCGGCCAAGAAGAGGAAAAATGGAGCAAATTTTGGTCAAAATTAGTTTTAGGAAAGGTAAGAAAGCTTTGGTCAAAGTCCACCTTCGAATGCTAACGCGACACGTGGCACCTCTAATGTTTATCTCATCCTCTTATCTCCCATTACTAATTAATCTAGCTAACCTCTAATTATCTCCTAGCATCTTGTAAAATAATATCCCTTAATACAAACTTCAACTAGTTGTCAAAAATATATCGCATTTACCGCACTAGCGGGTCCCACGTCCATAATACTCTTCAAAATTAATATGAACTAATTTAAACTAGGAAAAATGATTTAAAACTCTACTCACTTATAAAATCTCTGAAAAATCAATATAATAGGGTATAGTGAAGAAAATTTATGCGAGAAAATAAAGAAAATTTATGGGTCCTCACAGAAGAAAATGACAAGGGTATTAGTATACTTAATGATCTTCCAAAAGTTTGAAAGTTTGTTCAAAATCATCCCAAAGAACTCATTATTGGTGATCCATCCAAAAAGGTAAGAACTCGCTCCTCATCTAAACAATTAGTGGATAATTTTGCTTTAGTCTCTCATTTTAAGCCTAAGAATGTTAATGATGGTTTGAAAGATGAAAATTGGATTTTGGCCATGCAAGAGGAACTAAGTCAATTTGAAAGAAACAAAGTTTGGATACTAGTTAAAAGGCCTCAAAGTCATCCTATTATTAGTACAAATTGGGTCTTTAGAAATAAATTGAATGATAAAGGTAAAATTGTGAGAAATAAGGCTAGACCAGTGGCTAAGAGGTACGCTCAAGAAGAGAGAATAGATTTTGATAAAACATTTACTCTCGTAACTAGATTAGAATCAATTAGAATGTTTCTCGCATTTGCATGTTTCAAGAACTTTAAATTATTCCAAATGGATGTTAAAAGTGCTTTCTTAAATGGATTTATTGATCAAGAGATTTATGTTGACCAACCTCCCGATTTTGAAAATGAGACATATCCAAGTAATGTATTTAAACTTTCAAAAGTTTTGTATGGATTAAAGCAAGCTCCAAAAGTTTGGTATGAATGTTTAAGTGATTTTTTGGTTAAGAATGGTTTTAAAAGAGGTATTGTCGATACCATTCTTTTCACTAAACAAAGTTTCAATGATCTTCTGATTGTGCAAACATATATGGATGATATTATTTTTGGTGCTACTAACGAGTGTTTATGCAATGCTTTTTTCACTATTATGTAAAATGAGTTTGAGATGAGTATGATGGGAGAGTTAAATTTCTTCCTTGGGTTCTGAATGCTTCAAACTCAAGAGGGTACATCATTAATCAAGCAAAGTATACAAAGGAACTTCTCAAAAGATTCGGAATGGAGGATTCGAAACAAGTTGGAACGCCTATGTGTACATCCACCAAACTTGACAAAGATGAAGAAGGTACAAAAGTTGATGAGAAGAAATATAGAGCTATGATTGGTAACTTACTTTATTTAACCACAAGTAAACCCGATATTATGTTTGCCGTCTGCTTGTGTGCTCGCTTTCAATCTTGCCCTAAAAAATCTCATTTAAATGCTGTTAAAAGAATTTTTAGATATTTAAAGGGAACCTTGAATTATAGTCTGTGGTATCCTAAATGTCATGAATTTGCCTTATGTTATTTTTTGGATGCTGATTTTGGTGGGTGTAGGATAGATAGAAAAAGTACTAGTGGTATATGTCATTTTCTTGGTAATTACTTGGTACCATGGTTTAGCAAAAAATAAAATGCTATCTCTTTATCTAAGGCAAAAACGAAATATGTAGCCACCGGTGCATGTTGTGCTCAATTGTTATGAATGAAACATACCTTGAATGACTTTGGACTAGTGTATGACTGTGTCTATGTATTGTGATAACACGAGTACTATAAATTTGACAAAAAATCTCATTCAACACTCTAGAACAAAACACATAGACATAAAGCATCATTTCATTCGTGATCTTATCCAAAATGGTGAAATTTGTGTAAAATATGTTTGTTCGAAAGACCAAATTGCTGATATTCTTACAAAAGTTTTAACTTTGGATCAGTTTATATTTTTAAGGACAAAATTGGACATTTTGGAAAAGACTATCTAAAAATTTTTCGGTCAAACTTTATCGGGCGTCCGATAGTTGATGAATAGGCGTCCCGACAGTGTTCTAAACTATTTTCTAGAAAAGTTTTTCATCGGACGGTTCTCTTCGTTCGGTCGTCCGACACTCGAAAAAGGCATATTATAAAGGTCTTTTCCCTTCATTTGGTTCAGATATATTTTCTCTCTTTCGAACGCACCCTTTCTTTTCCCTCAAACTTCAGAAGTTCAAATTCGTTTCTTCCCAAGAAAAATTTCTAAAAATTGATTCCACAAACAATCTCACAGCCTCTTTACAAATAGATTAGCATCTAAATTTTCTTCTAACTATCAAACACTTATCCGATCCCACATTTCATCAGAAAGCCTAGTTTTAAAAAACTCACCCACTTTGACAAATTCGAGCATTCATCTTCGTTTAGATAGCACAATTACTCAATTTCATCCATATTCTGCAAGAAAATCACTCAGCATTTCACTATAGTGCGATTGAGAGGCGGGTCTTACAGTACCGGACGCACAACCTCACTCAGAGATGAAGAAGTTGAGGTACCATCAATAAGGAAATCTGCTGGTCGGTCTGAAAAATGCATTTCCAGTGATAAAAAGAAACGGACTGATCAAATCGAGCCACAATCTACTACATTGCCCAAATTCATCGATGATGATGCCAGAGATAAATTTGAGTGGATTTCACAAAAGGGTTTCATCACTCAAAGAACCATCATTCCCTCTAAATTCCGTAAGTTTGATTTAGACCCTGTTCTTAAGCTTTTTAATTTTAAAAAATGGTCTCATATTCTGTCCCTGCCCAACACCTACTACCCTGAGATATTACATCAGTTTTTTGCCAATCTTAGGAAGGGTAACTCTCATATTGAACTCATTTTTCGTGTTAATGGAGTGGACATTCTTCTTACTCCGTATATTGTTAATCTTGTTTCAAGAACAAAAATTGATGAAGGCTATCGTAGTAAAATTGTGAATTTTTTTCATATAAAGAATTTCCAACTGCTTATTATTATTTTCACACTGAAAAACTGATGACTTACTTTCATACTCGCTTTAACACACCTGCTGAGGTCAAGTTGGAGGATTTTAGTTCTCAAAATCTGATTATTTTTATAATCATTTCCAATCCGTTGGTTCTTACTGATGGTCACAGGACTGCTGCAAACAAAATGGAACTTTACTTTTTTATTGTTTTGTTGAGAAAATCCGAATTGACTTTGGTTTCGTCATGTATAAATTTCTGCTCAAACTTAGTACTGACAGCTGTAGGAAACTTTCTTATGGGAAGTTTTTAACTTCAATTTTTGCTCATTTCAAAATTCCTTTCACTGGAGTATCTCCAAAAGAAACTTCCTCTTCTGTTCTCACCAACGCATATTTTGAGAGAAAAAATATCAAATTTGTTGATGGCCACTGGTGTTATAAGGAAGCTATTTTGGAGTCTCAAACCAAAAGTCGTCATGAAATCTCTGTTACTTCTAGACCTTCCAAACAGCCTCGTCTTACTTCACCCTTTTTCATTCATCCTCGCAAATCCTCTTCTCAACCCACTTCATCCACTAATGAAATCATTGGGCTACTTGAAAATCTCAAAATCATGTTCTTCTTCTTGAAAATGGTCTAATGATGACCATGATACCTGATCAACATGCTGCATTCTTGGATAAAAGAAATTTGCTTATGCCTCCTATCTCACAAGAGAAAGAACCTACACACGAAAAGGAGCCACGAACTGAGTCCATTCCTCCCACTGCTGAAGTAGATGCCTCAAGCTCTCAGCCTACTCCTCATGATCCTCCAACTTCAGAAAAAGACAAGACTCCATCCACTGAAGAAAGTGAAGTAGATGATGAAGAGACTGAAGACGAATTGGATCCCTCTCAGTTTTGTCTTACAAGGAGAAGGCTTGAATCATCTAAGATCACACTTTAGACACTCTAGGGTCATTTACACTTCATATTAGAATGCATTTTCAGTTTTTCTTTTGTAATATTTTTTATGTTTTTAACATTCCGTACTGTGCTTCCTTTGACTTTTTTGAATGTTACCATTAATGGATTTTGGTTGATATGAATGTTGGTATCATTGATGTTCATTGATATCCTTTGATATTATTTTTCTGTTGATATTGACTGGTGATGGTTGCCATTGATTGATTCTGATGTTTGGTGATGATGTTACTTTTGATAGCAATTACTTTCTGATTTTATGATGACAAAAATGGAGAGAAATTACTGAATGATTTTGAATTTGTTATGGATGATATATGGAAGGGAGAGTTTTGAATGATATTATGTTGACTATGATGGAAATTACTTTGCTCATGTTGGTACCGAATGATTTTGAATTGGTTATGGATACTATGTGCAAGGGGGAGTTTTTGCTCAATTTTTTTCAAAATATCATCTATTGTTTTGTCATCATCAAAAAAGAGGGAGAATGATGATCTTGATCCAGATTTTTTGATGTTCAAAAAATAATTGGATAATTCAAACTAATATTTTTTCAATAAGAAAGCTTTTCAACTCTAAAGACATTTGATTTAAAAAACAATTGAAAGAAGAAAAGGAAGTTGTCGCTCCCCATTTTAAATAAAAAAAATAAGGCGTTTTATAAAAAATGGATTTTTGATTTATTTTGAGTAAAAATGGAGTTTTGATTTTTGAGAGAATAAATAAAGAAAAATGGGTCTAAATGGGACTTAAAAGTGTGACGGTTTTGACCCAAAATAATAGTTTAAAAAGGGTTTTAACGAAAAATAGGAGTCGCCACTTGATATTGAGTTAAGATATACCAAGTCACCTAAAAATGAATTTTTAAAAAAAAGTAGAGAAAACTCTTTTTAAACGACTCAAAGTCTTCGAAAAACAGAGAAAAGTGTTCGGGAGTCACATTTGAAGAAAGGGAAGGCAAGGATAAAATCCAAGACACCCTTTCAACCTAGTCTAGAGCTAATTGCGTGATTTAGTCAAAAAATTTCTTACTTTAACCTAAGAATTTATCACATTTGGATGTCACTATATGAATGCAAATCTAGACCTAGGAGGATATCGGGGAATTGAAATAACTCTTCAAAACTTGATTTGGTGCCAATCGCATTAATTACGACGCCCAAAAGTGATTATTAGAAGAGGTCACGAATATGCAACAATGAGATTCGAAGGAAAGAAAAGAAAATAATAATTATACAAGTATACATGACCTAAAGGAATGCATCATAACGGGTGCGGGGGGCTTAAGATTCGTGACTAGATTTTTCCATTTAACGGAATGCATCTAAGGCTAGAAATCTAAACTCGTCCATATTCCATATTTAAGGGAGTATTTCCTATCTAGTCAAGCAAATGATCTACCCTAGTTCTAATTTTCTTAAATGAAATGCAAGTCTAATGTCATGTCTCACACATAGGGGTAAGGAATATACATATAGGGGAAATATGAGATAAGGAATATACCTATAAGGGAATATGGGATAAGGGATATACATATAAGGGAAATATCATGCAAAAATGATAAAAACCCTAAAAATTTGAAAATATGCATGAAAATGTGATGATTGTCACACATATATGATCTAACGCAAGGACGGTACCTAAGGGTCTAACGTTGAACTAATCTATGTCTATGAGTTCTCACTACCATTGGACTAGTGAGAAATCAGAAAAGGGATCACAACTAGCGCGTTGGACTAGTGTGGAATCATAAAAGGGACCACAACTAGCGTTGGACTAGTGTGGTGACGTCATGCATTTATTATAGTCTAATAAAACATATAAAATATAATAAAGTAAATAAACACATAAATCACATAAGACACATAGCACATAAGCATGATATCTAGATGCAAGGTGTGACGCCCCCACTTCTCCCTAAGGCGAACCAAAGGGTATCCGCGGGACGCCTGCCCAACTCTCGCCAGGACTCGGTACAATCCACAATTCAAGACTAGGAATACTTCAAATAACTTCAATACATAACTAAAGTACTTCAAATATCTCACACTTACAATTATGTAGTTTTCAAACTTGAATACAACCCAACGGAAAAGGGTACAATAGCCATCCGTTATAATATAACTTAAAGTCTTCAAAAGAGAACAATCTAGTACTACTCATGAGCACCCTTGGTCTCTAACCCTGAAAAAGAAATCCACAACGTGGTATGAGCTACACAGCCCAGTGAGGTTCCAAGACACTCTAACAGTTCAAATAAATCAAGTAAGTTGGGCATATCATATGCATGGTTCAAGGTTACATAATGGCGTGTTATCATGTGACAATAATCATTGTGCAGGTAATTTGAGCATATCACGGTATGGCACGTTTTCATAAAACGGTTATCATTATGTAAAATAAACACACATTGGAGGATACGGTGTTCCAGTGGAACTCTGTCGGTCATCTGCACCTTATGACTTCCGGATCCCCTCGGTTTGACTGGCCATCACCTTATCCCTCCAGTGGTAATACTCGAGTATACTGAAACGGTGTCCCAAGGTTCCAACCTACCCGACCGAACCCAGTCCTGGCTTGAGTAGGTTAGTAACTATGAGCAGGGCCCAGTTCAGCTTAGAGCTTACAACATGCACAAGTAATCAAGTAATTCGACAAAAGGTAAAATTCATCATTTGAGTAGGTCGAGTGAGGTAAAGTACACACTCGCCTAACAATGATGGACAACTTCATATAACATGTGATTCATGATAATCAAGTAATCAAGTGGATACTTAGCACATAAGCACGTAAGCAATACAAGTTGATTTCATGGGAGCATGTAATTCACGGATATCACATAATCATGTAAATTGGAAATCGAGTAAACAAATAATCAAGTAATCAAGTAATCAGGTAGTCATGTGATTTGATAAACGGTTCACGGTTAATGGTTAACGGTTAACGGTTGAGTAGTGACGGTTATTTGACAGGCATTTGCCATATTGATAGGCCATCATTGGCCGTTATCCCATTTTTACCATGTGAGAGTCGAGGAGATTCACTCCAACGACGTATGCAACCTTGGCATACCAAGTCATGTTATTCGAGCATTTTCAAGCATGAGTTATTCATCTCAAAAGAGAACGAGTGCGATGAAGTACACACTCGACTTTATTTATCAAAACCAAGTAGGCTAGCAAGCAATCTAGCAAGTTAAGCAGGTACCGAGTTCTTAGGGTCATTTGATATGGTTAATCATTTAATCAATTCATGTAAATATGCAATTCAAGTATACATTTCTTAAATAGGCATAAGTGTGGTAAATACTTAACACATAGTACTTAACACTTAATAATCATGAATAAGCATGTCCTAGACTTATTCAATTATGTATTCCTATATGGAACACTCACCTAGTCAAAACAAGCGAGTAGTTCTCAAACAAGCGTTTTAGGTGTCCGCTCCGAGATCCTCTTGAAGATTCCCTCGAGTGCCTGATCAAACAATAATCAACTACCACTCAATATCACTACAAATCTCTAATTATCGAGGAAGATTGTACGCTAGAGCAATCTAAGGAAATCTTATGAAAATGAACCTCAATTACTCGTAAATCGAAGTTCAAGTGGAGTTTCTTAAAGTACAAGAGCAATTGAGTTTTCATTTTGGAAATCAAGTATAAAATGTTCGAGTAATATCGAAGGAATAAGGAGTATTTGAAACTCCCTTTCCTTGGAAATTCGGAAAATTTCCAGGTTTGATACGATACTTTTAAAAAAAATCGTATCTCACATTATACATTTCAAAAATTGGAAAACTTGGTACCATTGGAAACCTCTTTGAAGGTACTAAAAATTCATAGAAGACACTTTTCAATGAATCCAAGTGGAAGACATTCAAAAATTGGCTCAAAGTTGGTAACTTGAATTACCAAGACAGATTTAAGTTGGTTTTTGGCCAACTTTGGAAATTCGGAAAAATTCACTTGTTTTGAACTAACCTTTAAAATTTGGAAATCAATTAGTGTTACAAACAAGGTTTAAAACACAATAAGCGAAACAAGAATCGGAGTTTTGAGTACCAAGATATAGTAGCTCCAAGTTGCTGAAAAAGCTAAGACTGTTGGGCTATTTTCCAGGTTTGAAGACTAGATTCGAAGTATCATTTGGTCACCGAGTTGGCATTGGAAATACATCAAACTTGGTACACTAAATCTTCCATGTGTGAACAACATTTCTACCAAGTTTCATACAAAAACTCTCACGGTAAGGCAGTCATTAAAACAACCAAAGTTTATGAAGAGTTTCAAGGCTAAACTACCTTCTCACTTTTCTTTTGTTTACAAACTTTTTGTACCATGAAATCAATTCCAAATCTCTCCATTATTGAAACCAAGAGTTCACAAACATCCACTGAGAAATTTAAAGACCATTGACATCCAAATTTTCGAAATAAAACTTCCCAAATCAGATTTGACCATTTGGCTAAGAGAAAATGAAAAGCTTTCCACATTCGATGAGCAAATTTTGTGACATCATTTGCATATCAAAATGGTCTTAGAATATTACCAAATTTTGCACAATTAAACCTCCATATGAGGATTACTCTTCTATCAAATTTCATTTGAATATTCACACGGGAAGGTAGTTAACTAAACCATTAAAGTTCAAGAAATTTCCCCAAGGTAAAACTGTCTTCTAGCTCTTCTTTCCTTTTTAAACATTTTGTCTAAAGCAACCAACCCAAATCTGGTTTATTTGTGAAAAAAAGTCCAAGGAACATCTAATATAAATTTTGGTAGATGTTGGACATCAAAGTTTCCAAAACAACAAGTCCCAAATCATTGTTAGTTACAAATCTGTCCAAGTGGAAAATTCTATCACTGTAGAAGTTTCAAACTTTGGCTACAACTCACTCAATTCAACTTGGAATTCGGCGTGGTTGATGGCGTTGGAAAGCTATCTCATAAATCTGAATTTTATCAGAAGAAAACATTTTCAAATTCTATCCATAAACAGCTCGTTTTTGAGCATCAAGATACAAGTCCTGTCCTGTCTCCTGGAGAGAAATGAAACAGGATAGTGATTTTCAATCGAATGGTGTGGCTCACTCAAGTGGAACCAAAACGTGCATTTGGTACCAATGGAAAGCTTGGAATGTCTAGTTTCAAATTCCACCGACGGAACTCAATTTCAACGTCGGAGCACAGAGTTATGGATGATACAAAATGACTGCCTGGGCAATACGGGATTCATTTTCCAGTTTTGCTAACTTTGGAAATCAACTCATTTGACCAACCAAATCATGTTATTTTTCAATGAAATTTTGTACACACTCACAATAACATGTAAACAATATAATAAAGTCATTAGAACCTCAAAATTTTACACAAAAATGGTCAGACAAGGCAGGGGTAAAACGGTCACTTTTTACTCCATGCACTCCTTGAAGTTTCTACTAGTTATACACCATTAATCTACCTTTTTGAGCACTAAACCAACATTAAATCCATCATCAAGCATGAAATCAGTCCCCGAGATGAAGGTGGGAGTTCATAGAGCCCACCCATTTCATTTTACACCATAACCAAGACTACCCACATGCATGCAAGAGTTTATACGCGCAATTGAACCTCCATAAAACAAGATTTCGGTAGTTGATCGTTACCTACTCTAGTTGAAGACCAAGGCAGTGATTTTCGGTCCCGTTTGCTCCAGAAAAACCGTGAGTTTTAGCTCCTTTTTGCAGCTCAATGTGGTGTCCAAGAGTGGATCTAAGTGTGTATGAAATTTGGTAGGATTTGGATGAAGATTGGTGAGGTTTTTGTGAGAAGAAATTTTGAAACTTGGAGGTTGAGAGAGAGAGAGAGCTGGCCGGCTGTTTGGAGCTCAAGAGAGAGAGAGAGTGATCAGATTTTAGCTTCCAAGAGAAGCTTCATTTGTGTGGCCCATAATTGTGCAAAAGTCAACTCTCACTAGTGCGCGTACGCGCGCGATTCGGGCTCGATTCCTCTTGCGTTTGTTTCACTAGTGCACTAAACCTCTAATGCACTTATATTCATATAAATATTATTCACTCTTAATTATCCCAAAATAAGGGTCTAACGTTCCTCAATTTAAATCGCGCGTGTGAAAACGCGTATCTCCAATTTAAGCGCGATAATGCGAAACTTCCGAGAAATTCTTATAACGATAGTACTAATAACTATCACTTGAGTATTTAAACATTAAAATACCTAATTTAGGTCCATTGTGTGACAGCCCCACCTCCCCCTAAAGCGAACCAAAGGGTTCGGCGGCCGCCTGCCTAGCTCTCGCCGGGACTCAGTCGTTCACTCAAACAAATCCGAAATAAAACCACAAGAATTCATATAGCAAAACTCGAAAACTTAAAGCGAAACTTATTTACATTTCTATCTCAAAAGGGAGTTCAACCATTGAATATACATAGGTTCTCAATTCCTCATACAACCAGCCCGTGCCAAGCACTAGGGCGAGAACCATTACAAAAACAAAGAGTTAGACCAAGCTAGTCTATACCAAGCTCTCATCCTTGCGTGCCTTCCCCTGTTAAGGAAAACAAAACTAAAGGGATGAGCTAAAAGCTCAGTGAGGTTCCGAACACATAATCAAATAATCAATCCAATACATTAAACATAGGGCATCAATATTTCAAGAAACATTTACCATGGAAAGCGATATTAACACATACATTAAAAGGATACGGGTTCACATGGAGTTATTTGTTTGTTCGTTCGTTCCCCTGACATTTCCTCTTATTCCTCCAATCGTTTGAAAATACATTTTTGTAAGTAGAATCCCTCGTTCATCCTTTTGTTCGTTCATCCCCTTTCCGGACGTTGACCGGACTCCACCCATCCGGACGTGGCCGGACTCCACCCATCCGGACATGGCCGGACTACAAGGTAATACTCGAGTATACCAAATTTACCCAGGGTCACCATATCGCCCGACCGAGTCCGCTTCTGGCTCGAGTCGATCGGTAACGAAGGGCAGGGCCCAATTCAGCCAAATGGCTTACATTCATGTGCAACTAGCATTTAATCCTTAATCATTGAAACTTTCACATTTATTTAGGTCGAATGCGATAAAGTACACACTCGCCTAGAAAACTCGTTTTAACAATCATTGAAAGCACTTAACACATTATCAATCAATAATAACAAGCCAATAAGTCAAGGAATATAGCAAACAAGGAACACTCACCTAGTTATGCAAAATAACGTGCAAAATATCCTTCTGGATATTACCATTATTCACCAGTGAAACCTAAGATTGAACAAGAGAACACATTACCGTTTATCAAGCAAAACATTTAAGGGGAACCGAAGAAACCTGACTAATTAGGAGTAAAGCGTGTAAAGATGACTTTCAAGTAAAAAGAGGGTTGTTTGGACCCAAGGACGAAAATAACTAGGGTTTCAAAATCAATCGCAAAACCAAGCTCAAAAGGCTTATAGAATTCCAACGGAAAACATTTGACTAACGACAAATCAAAAGACAAATAGATAGGCTAAGAAAATATTCTTTCGGAATCGTAAAGAATCGTTTGAATGACTAAAAGTCACTATATATTCAAGTAGAGTTTATATAACAAGGGTTTTGATAAAATCATATGGAAAAGGAAGACTCTTAAAACCGTACTTGAAAGTAGTTCACTAGGCTTAAAGTCATTCAAGTCATTTAGCTAGGAAAATGACCGGGAAGGAAAGTCAAGCCCTAAAATATTCCAATAAGCACAATAAGACTCGATTACAAGTCATAAACCAATGCCAAATACTACCGAAATAGGGTTCCATAAGCATACATAAGCATTAGAGGAAACCAGAAAAATCCGGAAATGGAGTAAGTGTTAACCCCGAAAAAAAACAGTTTTTGACGTCATTATGCGGTATTGGCACCAATGGCACTATGATTATCGGATGAAGGTGCAAGATCCACTGTTTCTAAGCTAAGAGATAGGGCTACAATATTGCAGAAGGTCACTCAACCCAGTTTCGAGTGTAACCAGGTCAAAAATGCAATCTACTACACCAGAACCGCAAAAACAGATTCACAGAACGCATTCTAGTGCAAACATCATAAATCAGCCTACCTAAGTCCAAATCTAGAAATTCCAAAGCCATCTGAAATCTAAGAAACAGGGCTATATTTCATCAGAAGACCTCAACAACCAATTCGGAAGCATTCCTAGCCAAAATAACCAATTACAGAAGCAATTCTCAAATTCGGGACCAGGGCAGCAAGGGTAATTCCATATTTTCTCAAGCTACGCTACTCCGATTGACCTGAAATTTTGCAGGAACCTCTAAAATATCATTCCCTACAACTTTCATGTTTTAACCCAAGGCCAATTAGGCTTCTAAATATGAGCTACAAAACCGGGCAGAATGTAATTTCCAAGAACCCTAATTTTCCAGTTTTCTTCCAAAACAGAAATTGCTTGCAATTTACTACTTTTTCCACCTTCTAGCTTCCTTAAATACCATTTCCAATCATCATACATAACCACATAATCCTATTCATATGAAAACAGAAAAATCCCCAATGATTACAAAAGTTCGCCAATTCAACCAAAAATCAAGATATAAACCATAAAGTTGCATCTTATACTACCACTAATCATGGATTAAACATCATTAAAGGAAGGAGAGGGGTCCTTCTCAACTTACCTTAACAAGACAAGAAAGAGAGCAACTAGTCTTCTTAGCTTTCCAAGCAACTCCACAAAACAACTCACTATCACTCCCTTAAGTGTTTTTATGGAGCAAAAACTAGATTCAATGGTTGATGTGGTAGATTGGAGCAAGATTGAAGCCAAAAACTTGAAGAGTTTTCTTTCTTTTGTTGCTTAAGGAGGTCGGCCAAGATGAAGGAGAAAATGGTGAATTTTTGGTAGTTTTTTGATTTATTTGGTCAATTGGTAAGAAAATGAATAGTGGTCTTACAAGTCCATCCAACCAAATGGTGACACTTGTCACTTATTTAATGCAAGTCTATCACTTTGTTTCCTCTCACACCAACCCAAATTGCAACCTCTACTTATCTCTTAACACCCGGTAAATTAATTGCAGTATCCAAAACTTAACCTAGTTGGCCGAATTTTTCCGAACTTTTTGCACTAGTGGGTCTCACGTCCGGTATACATTCTTAATTTCACATGAACTAACTTATACTAGAAAAATGATTTAAAAACTATATTTTGCTCATAAAAATTATTTGGGGAATTTTCTAATAAAGAAAAGGTATAAAAGTGTGCAATTAAATAAAATAAAGCCTAGAAATTCGGAAAATTTTCGGGTCCTCACACATTGTACATGTCTCCAATATTCCAAACTTATTGTACTCTCAATCGGTCAAGATTTCCAAAGACGTGTTTACTATTTTCACTAAACGAGCTCCCGAAAATTAATTTTTGAAACAAGTCACTTTAAAAATATAATGAAACTATATTTTCATGTAATTAGGTCTCAAGAGCTTAGAAAATAATATTCGGAGTAAAAGACCAAATAAATAATTAAATAAGCTAGAAATAGGAGATTAAATAAGTAAATTTTTGCGAGTCCTCACACAAGGCCCTAAGAAAGCCAGTAATACGTAAACACCCAAGCATGCAAAACACACAAAGCAAATAAAGCAAATAAAACCCTAACTATTACATTTGGGGGCCCTAACTACAATCTAAAGGGGTAAAGAATGAAATAAAATAAAATAATGACCTAACTATTACAATTTTGGCATTTAATTGCCTCCCAAATAATTAAAAAATTAAATTAAAATAAATATACAAAATCAAAACAATCAAAGTGACTAAATAAATAAATTAAATAAAACATTCAAAAGGCATGCGATTACACGCATAAAAGTCACATAGGGACATATAGGATCAAATAAATGATAGATTATACCTCCCTTGAATTGGCGAGCTAAGAAAATGACAATTTTTTTTATTTACCCTCCAAAACAAATAAAAAGGTCAAGTTATCACTTTAATTAACAAAATAATTACAAGAAAATGAAAATAAACATGAAATTGAATCAATCAAGTCATTCAAATGACAACAAACAACCCCTGTTCAACAAATTAAAACAAACAAGGACCCAATTGAAAGAGTTAAAGAAGTTTGAGGGGTCAAATCATTATTATTACAAAAATTAAGGTGCTAAATTAAAATAAAATAAAATTTAAGGATTTAAGATGAAGCCTACCAAAACTAAATGCTAAAGTTCACAAAGTAAATCAAAATCCTCTCACCAAGCCCCAAACAAAAATATTACTCAAATCTAAACCATTTTTACAAAAATCCAAATCAAAAGCTATAAATCTAACAAAATTGGCAAACTTCACAATTCATCCTAAAATTCACCAATAATCTATTCAAAAATCATATGAAAAAAACATGCCAAGGAAAAATTAGCATTTAAAAGGGCAAAAATGATTAACTTTTTCAATTTTTGGGCCATAGTAGAATAAGGTCAACTTGAGGGGTTAAAGTGAAATTTTTGAAATGTTTCATGCAAAGCTGCGATGGCTTTCTTTCCTTCGCAACTTCAGAAGCTTTCTGCAAATATGCTTCTTATGAAATTCATGCCAGACGCAGGTAACAAAACCCAAACAAACAGCAATCTTTTCAAGCCAAAACAAACTTTATGCATCTTCTCATCTAAATCCATCCTTATACCATGCACCCCTCAAAGATTTCCAACCCAGATTATGTACAAAAGAAACCAAAAGAACATTCATGAACTCCTACGGATTTCTGGGTTTCATGTCAAACAGAGGGAACCAAGTTCCAAGCAAGCATCGAACTTTATTCTAGCAATCAAAACGCAGGAATTCAACATCCAAACATGCGAGGAAAATCAGAATAGGAACCAACAATTCTTCTTGTCCAAAACCCATGACATGGAAGGCGCAGAAAGGAAAAAACGGATGGCTGATGAAAGAAAGACTAGGAATTTACGCATGCTGGAATCGTAATCAAGAGAGAAAAGAGTTTACTGTTGCGTCACAATTTGGTCTGAACGTGTAGGATCCTCCAACAATCGAACGAACGAGAGGAAGAAACTTCTCTTGGGCAGACACAGAAAAGACCGAAACTTTCGAGCTTCTGAGTTTGAGCCTTGATTTGGGTACCTTCCTGGTATTATTTCAGAAAGATCCTTGAACAAAAATTCTTCCTCTCATGTTGTAGATATCCCAGATGGCTCAAACTACTCAAAAAGAGATCGATTTTGGTTGGAAAAATTGTAGCCTAAAATAGCAGACAATCAGCCTGATCCCAAAAAGGGTTTCTGTAAAAATTTTATTTCTTCTTCCCGTTCTCTCTTTTTCGTTTTCTTTTGCTGTTTTCCTGTTCTAATCTTCCCCCAGATCTCCTCTCAGCCGAAAAACTCCTTCCTCCCTCTCTTTTCTTGCTTTTTGTTTCCTTTTTGGTTCCCTCTTCAACTCTCGAAGTCTCTCCTCAAATTTTCCAGATTTCCTTTGCCCGAAGACCCTTTCTTTTTCTTTTTCCCTCCAGATTCCCGTTCTTTTTTCTTGCCGAAGCTCTCCCTTTTTTTTTTTGGTCGCAGATTCTCTCTTGCTTTCTCTAGTTTTCTCCTCTGGTTTTTATTTTCCTCCACTCTTTTGGTTCTTTATCAGCCCCCAAAACCCCTCTTTTTCTCCTCCGAAGCTGCCTTCTTTTTCCTTGCTTCGTTCCCAGATCTCTTCCTCAGCCTCGTACCCTTTCTTGCTTTTGTGTAATGGTACAGAACCAGTTTAAGGCAATGGTGACTGATTTATTGCAGAAATCAGTGAAATAGTGCTTACGAAATGGAATAGAATTGGAAAAGTAATGATTTGGTAATTCAATTTCTTAATTCGAATTAGATGAATGAATATAGAACAGAAACAATGGATTTAGAGATAGAAGGGGAATAGAAATGAAGGAATAAACGTGAGAGGGAGGAGAGGGAGATTGGCAGAGCCAATCTTTCTTTACAGACAATTGGAAGATGACAAAAAACTTGCCTATCACTGAGATTACTTCTGCTTTTGTGGTTTTTCCCGGCTAACTAACTTCTAAACTAACCAATGAGCTGAGGACAAGTGGATTCCAGAATGATCCGCCCCACTTGTTCATAACAGAAGCATAATTCTGTTTTGAGCCAGTGAAAACGTGTTTCCTGAATCACGCCTTTTCTTTCTTGGGTTTGATCAATCACGACTTCCTCGTACCATAGACCACGCCTTCATCTTTCTTCAAGCTGAACTAGAAGAACTTCTCGCAGATCCTCCGCACTCCATGACAGTACCCCCTCCTTTACAAATATCTTGTCCTCAAGATTGAAACTGAGGGAATTGTTTCTCAATCTCTTCTGTGAATTCCCATGTTGCTTCTGCTGCATCTGTTCCCCACCAGTGAATCAGCCATTGCACTGCAGCAGCATTCCCTTTTTTGACTATTCTCCTGTCCAGCACTGCTACGGGTTCTACCCTCAAGTGCCCTTTTCCATCCACTTCTGGTAACTGTAGAATGGGTGTAGTCTGCTCTCCAATCTTTTTCTTCAGTAGTGAGACATGGAAGACAGGATGTATTTTGGATCCTGTTGTCAGCTTCAACATGTATGCAACCTCCCCAACCTTCTTTATCACCTCAAAGGGTCCATAGTAACGTGCTGACAGTTTAGTGTTGCTTCTCATAGCTACAGAATTCTGCCTGTAAGGCTGCAGTCTTAAATATACCCAATCTCCTATTTCAAACCTCCTTTCACTCCTCCTTTCATCTGCATACCTTTTCATCCTTTCTTGAGCCTGTGTTAAGTTCTGTTTCAGTGCAATGTCAACCTTATGCCTTTCCCTTAGATAGTCTCCAACTATAGCTACCTTAGCCTGAGTGTAGGGCCCCAAGGCCATCTGTGGGGGTGCCTGCCCATATAAGGCTTCAAAAGGTGTCATTCTAATAGCTGTGTGGTAACTGGTGTTATACCACCATTCTGCCATGGTCAACCAGTGATTCCACTTCTTTGGCTCCAAATGCGAGAAACATCTGAGGTACATTTCCAGTACCTGATTAACTCTTTCCGTCTGGCCATCAGATTGTGGGTGATAAGCTGTACTGAGGTCCAGTGTAGCTCCCAGTAGTGTAAACATCTCACTCCAAAATAGACTGGTGAAGATCCTATCCCTGTCTGAAAGCATGCTTTGGGGTATTCCATGTAACTTGACTACCCCATCTAGTAATATTCTAGCAATTTTGGGGGCATCAAAAGGGTGTGATATACTCAGGAAATGAGCATACTTGGTATACCTATCTACGACTACCATGATGGTATCTCTCCCCTCAGAGTTAGGCAACCCTTCAATGAAGTCCATGGTGACATGGCTCCAGGGAGACTGTGGAACTGGCAGAGGCTGCAGTAACCCTGGATATGACACATGCTCATCCTTACATTTCCTGCAGACATCACACTCCAAAATTGCTGTCTTAATGTCTTTGTACATACCTGGCCAGTAGAACAGTTGCTTGGCCCTCAGGAAGCTAGCTTGTATGCCAGAATGCCCCCTTAACTGTGAGTCATGTAGAGTGCTGATCAGTTTCCTTCTAATCTCTCCACCAGACCCCACAGCTACCCTTCCTTTGAACTTCAGCACACCATTTTGGTAGCTGAGGTTGGAAAATTGATCTGGTTTCAGCAATACCTCTCTGATGCTATTTTGTGCCCAATCATCTCCTTGATAGCTGCTAATCACTTCTTTGATCCACTCAGGTACTATGGTAGTTATTGCAGTACACTCCACCCCTTGATCACCTCTCCTAGACAAGGCATCTGCTACCACATTCTCTTTACCCTTCCTGTAGTGAATCTCATAGCTCAACCCCATGAGTTTAGTTAGCCATCTCTGCTGCAGGGGGGTGGTAATTCTTTGTTCCAATAGGTACTTCAAACTCTGATGATCTGTGTTAATGATGAAATGTTGACCCTCCAAGTAGTGTCTCCACTTGGTGACTGCTGTGACAAGAGCCAACAGCTTCTTCTCGTAGATGGATAACCCCATATTCTTTGGCCCCAACCCCTGACTGATGTAAGCTATTGGTCTCCTTTTCTGCATGAGGACTGCCCCTATACCATTGTAGCAGGCATCAGTCTCCACCACAAAAGGTTGGTTGAAATCAGGTAAGGCCAATACAGGAGTGTCACTCATGGCCCCTTTGAGCCTCTGAAAGGCTTGCTCCGCTTCTCCTCCCCACTGGAAACTGTCCTTCTTTAATAGTGCAGTCAAAGGCTTGGCTATACTGCCATACCCTCTGACAAACCTTCTATAATATCCAGTTAGGCCTAGGAATCCCCTCAGCTGTTTAACATTCTCTGGTCTAGGCCATTTTACCATCCCCTCAATCTTCCCAGGGTCAGCCTTCACCCCCTCTTCTGAGATAATGTGCCCTAAGTATTCCACCTGTGCCTGAGCAAAAGCACATTTGCTACTCTTGGCATACAGCTGGTGCCTCCTGAGGATATCCAGAACTTCTGCCACATGCTTCAGGTGCTCCTGTAAACTTGAGCTATATACTAGGATGTCATCAAAGAATACTAGTACTGACTTCCTCAGCTGTTTTTGGAACACATAGTTCATTAAGCCTTGGAAAGTAGCAGGGGCATTGGTCAGCCCAAATGGCATCACCTTGAACTCATAGAGTCCCTGATGGGTTCTAAATGCAGTCTTGGGTATGTCCTCAGTCTTGACTCTAATTTGGAAATACCCTGCTCTCAGGTCTATCTTGGTGAAGTATTTGGACCCATTCAACTCATCCAGGAGCTCATCAATAAGGGGTATTGGGTATTTGCTCTTGACTGTGAGCTCATTCAATTGTCTATAGTCTACACAGAACCTCCAGGTACCATCCTTTTTTTTAACAAGCAGGACAGGGGATGCAAAAGGGCTGTTACTGAGCTGAATGATGCCATTTCCCAACATTTCCTGCACCAGTTTCTCAATTTCAGTCTTTTGGACGTAGGGACATCTGTAAGGCCTTATCTGGAAGGGCTTGGATCCTTCTTTAAGGGTGATAGAATGATCCTGACTCCTTTCAGGGGGTAGTCCCTGGGGTTTCCTGAATATATCCTCAAATTCCTGCAGTACCCTTTCCATTTCTGGGGGCATGGCTTCAGTTTCTGGTACCTCCTCAGTTACTGCTTTTAACTGAGCCAAGATCCCATAGGTTTGTTTCCTAGCCCACTTGTGCAGTCTACTCCCTTTTATCAGTTTTAATTGCACCTGGTGACCCTCTCCCTTCAACTCCACTTGTTGTTTCCCTTTTTTGAACCTCACACTCAATCCCTTGAAGTCAAACTCCATGGGACTGAACCTGGCAAGCCAGTCCACTCCTAATACCATATCACATCCACCCAACTTCAAGGCATTGAACTGGTGCTGAAACTCATAACCCTGCATTTTCCATATTACTGGCTTAACTAGACTCCTGGACTGTATCCTTTCTCCATTAGCTACCTTGACCACTAGGGAAGGTCCACTGCTGATTAGTCCCAGGCTTTTGGCCAGTTGTTCATCCAAGAAACAGTGGGTACTTCCTGTAGACACCAAATTTTTGGTGTTTTATTATTTATTTATTTACTATTCATTTTTTATTTGTTGTATTTTTATTTGTCACAATTAGTTTTATTTACTTTTAGTTTTAGTTATTTTAGCCATTTTAGCGTAGAATTTCTCAAAGGAAAAAGAAAAGTGTTCAAAAAAATATGTTTTAGTTGTTTTGGATTTAGTTTCATTATTTAAAAATGAAAAGAAAAATGAAAAATGGAAAAATGGAAAAAAAGGAAAAAGAAAAAAATTGCTCACAAAATATGTTTATTTCTTTTAAATTTAATCTTTTGGCATTTTATTTATTTTTGTTAAGTTATTTTAAAAAAAAAAAGAAGAAAAAAAAAAGAGAAAAATGAAAATGAATGAAAAAAGAAAATGAATTTGCACTTTGTTATTTCCAGTTTATCCAATGTTAATTAAATTGTTTTTGTCATTTCTTTTTATTATTATCATTTTGTTTTTATTTTATTTTTTAAAAAAAAAAAAAAAAAAAAAAGAGAGGTTTGCGGCATGCAAGCTGCGTTTTGTCGCAGCTTGCAGGAAAAGACTGGGCAGCCCCTTGGATGCAAATACAGAAGAAGTTGCTAAGGGTTTTAGGGTTGGAGATTCTGGTATAAAAAGAAAACAAACCAGCAGCCGCAAAGGGGAGAAGAGAAAAAAAACGGAAAGAGAGTTTGAGAGAATAGAGGATCGAGGAGAGAAAAAACAGAGAGGCTACGAAGAGTTTCTAAAAGAGAAAACCGAGAGAGGGCTTTTTGGTGACGGCTGGGGGGAGGTTGAAGGAATAGAGAAAACTGCAGCCGAGAGAGAGTGTGAGATAAAGACTAAAGAGAGAGCTGGGGTTGACGGGCTTGAGAAGAGAGCTACGGCAAGCAGAGGGAATGACGGCTGAAACAGGCGGCTGGGTAGAGAGATCAGAAAACAGGAAAAGGAACGGAAAAAGGGAGCTTTACAGAAGATTTTCCGACAGGAAAAGGCTGACCTTTTAGCCTCCCTCGGATGCATTTTTCTCTTTGGCTATAGCTTTGTTTGAGGTGATTTAAATTTTTGAATAATCTACGTCATTTGGGGAGGAGATTTAGTGTTGAACATTTCTGGAAAAAACCACTGAAACCCTTGAATTGAAGCTCCAGTCGCGAGCTTGTCCCTGCCGCATACCGCTGCGACGAAATTTTCTTGGCTTCGTTTCAGCCAACTTCCCCGCTTCATTCTGATCTCCCCAGGGCTCCTCAGGGAGAGATCTCGGTTTCTGGGTAAACTACATCATGGAAGGAACAATTTCTGTTGAGACATCTTGAACGAAAAACAACTGGAAGGGTGTCAAATCTGGCGACAAAGGAGCTGCTCTGCCTCCACTGCACCGAACGAAAACGCAGCAGAAACTTTTGCTTTGGCCCAGCAATTCAGATTAGGCGCTTCATTGCTTGGCTGGAAATTATGAAAGTGCATCAAGTTTGTTACAGAAACTCAAGTTTTCTACGTGGTTGCATGGAATCTGCAGGCATGTTACAAAGAAAAATTGCATTCCAACCCTCCAGGTCTCCCTTTATTGCACTGTGGCCCAATTACATTCCAATCACCTGCAATTAGATCCTAATTTAATTACAACTTGAACCATTACTTGACCTTTTCTTGCTCTTGGACCTTCAAAGTTCCTAAAATGTTTCAATTGACCTTGATTGATTGGTTAGTGGTTGTTATTGGGTCCCTAGTCATTTTTTGTTATTTTAGAAACTTGATCAATGATTCACTTTTGCTTGGAAATTATGCATTACTTGACCATTTTAAGTTGCAATTGAAGAAAGATTCAATGATTTGGTGGATTCAAATTGCCTTATTTGCATTTTTATCATTAAATTGGTGTCTTAATCTCTTGCTTTGATGGTTTTAGCCCAAATTAGCTCTTTCTTCGGTGACTATAGCCCAAATTAAGTCTTGTTCACCTTACTAGCATTACACACGGGGGAGGTACAACTTCTTTTACCTTTTTTTTGTCTCTCCTATGTGATCTTATGTGTTATGTGAATATGCATGTCTACTTCGCTTTCCTTGCCTTTCATCAATTCCTTGCATTTATTTCATTTACTTTTGCTTTTTATTTAAGTTATTCATTATGGGGTATGTGTACACCTCTTGGCTTGTAATAGATAGGGCTTGGCGAGCAATTTGGTCCATTTTCCCCTTCCCCTTTTGTTTTAGTTAGTGAATGTAATAGGTTCATTAGCTTGGTTGCATGCCTACGTGTTAAGTGTTACTCGTTTTATTAGGCTCTTGCATCTAGTCGAGCATGCTAAATGTTACGTGCTACGTGTTTATGAGTATTTGGTATGTCTACTTGCTTTCCATAGTGTGGATGAATGGAATGGATGAATGTACGTCACCACACTAGTCCAACGCTAGTTGTGGCTTCTTTTATCGTTTCCACTAGTCTAATGCTAGTAGGAATTCATAGAAAGGGCTAGTCCAACGCTAGACCCAATAGGATTTTTCCTTTGTTTTTCATTAATGCATTATTTGCCTGTTCACTACATATCATGCATTTTTCCTTAGTTTTATCATTTGGCATGCTCCTCGATTCCCCTTTCCCCTCACTTTAGGTCTTGCATCTCATGCTAGTTAGGGTACATTTGCCTGAAGAGTCCCCTTCTGATAAGGGAAACGAGCGAGTGTGGCTACTCGATAGCCTTAGCACGCTAGTTTTGCTTTCTAATCAAAGGGAAAATCGAAGTCGAAAAGTTAGGAGTCATTCCCATACCCGACCTGATGCATTCCTTTAGGTTCATTCATTCTCATTTATCACTTACTCATTTTTTTAATTCACATTTCCTCATCACTTTTCCTTTCCTTATTGTTCATTTTGATTTCTACTTCACAAAATTGCACTTAATTGCACCTATATGCACTTATCACTATATTTCATATACTTGCACACAAACACTTGGATTTTTCATACAATTTCACACATGCACCTTTTCATACACTTGCACACAAGCACTTGGATTTTTCATACAATTTCACACGTGCACCTTTTTATACACTTGCACACTTGCACTTTAGCCATCATTTGCATTAATCGACCTCTATAAGGTTTTCCTTTATTGGCCGCCACAACTCATGTGGTTGGGACCAAAAACCTTACAAGAGACATTTTAGAATTTAGGTTTGCATTTTTTCTTTCTTTTTGCATTCATCTAGTCAAATCCAAAACATGCAATACATATTTTTGGTAGAAAAGTTAGGAAGAGTAGGGCTAAATCACGCAACTAGCCTTGGCTAGGTCGAAGGGGTGCCTTGGATTTTTATCCTTGCCTTCCCCTTCGTCAAATGTGACTCCCGAACCTTTTTCGTTGGTTTACGTGGACTAGGAGTCGTTCAAAAGGGGTTTCTTTCTATCTTTCCTTTAGAAAATTTCTTTTTGGGTGACTTGGTACACCCTAACTCTATACCAAGTGGCGACTCCATTTTTGATACACAAAAACCCTTTTGAACTTTATATGGCCAAATCGTCGCATTCTCAAGTCCCATGGCCTTTTACTTTTCATTTCACACACGTTCACATTCCACTACTCACACACCACACAACACATCATCAAAAAGTGGGGCGCGACACTTCCACTGTCAATCAATGCAGTGACAGTTCTCCCTTTTATTACCCCCCTCAGTTTAATAGTCCTATGCTCACTACCCCCAGCCAATGCATGTACAGAAACTTCTATGTGTTCCTCCTCCAGGTTACCCTCAATGTAGTCACAGAACACATCAGGTTCAGTCTCCTTTTCTCCCTCAATAGGTGCAGAGTACTCACTTTCATCATTGCCTAGCAAAAGGTGAATGTGAGACTGCTTACATACATGGCCAAGTGTGTAGGGTTCAGCACACTTATAGTACAATCCCTTCTCTCTCCTGAGGTTGAACTCACTAGGGGTGATCCTCCTGAATTGGTTCTGGTTGCTGTTTGGAAATTTATGGTTTTTGATGGGGTGTTTGTCTGAGGTTCTGGGAGTAGCAGAGCTCCCCTGGTTATGGCTTGGGGTGTGGAATGGGGTTTTGTGTGTAGGGGTGGTGTTGGGTAAACCCTTGTGTATTTTTTGCATGGCTCTTAAGTTCTTTTCCTGTAACTTAGCTGCTTCTATTGCATCAGCCAGAGTTAGGGGCTTGGCCATTTTGACCATATTAACTATCTCCTCCTTCAAGCCACTTAAGAAACATGTTTTGTAATAAGAGTCAGCCAAATGAGGGAGGGAAGGCATTACCAGTGCTTTGAGCAGCTCAAATTTTTCCAGGTAGTCTGCAACAGATCCTTCCTGTCTTAGTTTATTGAATTCTTCAATGGCCTCCTCTGGCGTGCCTTCACCAAACCTTCCACACAATGCAGTGGCAAGTTCAGTCCATGGAATGATTCCCCTGCCACTGAATACTCCATGGAACCAGGTATCAGCCCTGTCTCTCAGGTACAACTCAGCAGTCTCAGACTTCATGTTTTCCTCCACTCCATTGATCTTAAAATACTTGTTAGCCTTACAGATCCACTCCCTTGGATTATCTCCTGTGAAGTTAGGCAGCTCCATTTTAGGCACCCTGGTGTAAGATCTGCTCTCCTTCCAATCTGATCTGCCATGTCCTTCCCCTTGTGTTTCTCCTCTCTTGGGACCTACTATCGAACTGCTATTCTCTGTATCCTTGTCCCTGCCATTCAACTTGGCCATCATCTGGGCCATCATAGACATCATACTCTCATACTTTTGATCCAGATTTTTAAGGGTCCTTTCTGTACCTTCTTGCCTGTGTTCTAGTACCTTGACCACACTGCCTAGCTCAGACAGATCCTTCTTCAGTGCTTCATCTTGTGACTTAGTCATCCCAATGGCTCGTAGCTGAGCTCTGATACCACTGTAATGGTACAGAACCAGTTTAAGGCAATGGTGACTGATTTATTGCAGAAATCAGTGAAATAGTGCTTACGAAATGGAATAGAATTGGAAAAGTAATGATTTGGTAATTCAATTTCTTAATTCGAATTAGATGAATGAATACAAAACAGAAACAATGGATTTAGAGATAGAAGGGGAATAGAAATGAAGGAATAAACGTGAGAGGGAGGAGAGGGAGATTGGCAGAGCCAATCTTTCTTTACAGACAATTGGAAGATGACAAAAAACTTGCCTATCACTGAGATTACTTCTGCTTTTATGGTTTTTCCCGGCTAACTAACTTCTAAACTAACCAATGAGCTGAGGACAAGTGGATTCCAGAATGATCCGCCCCACTTGTTCATAACAGAAGCATAATTCTGTTTTGAGCCAGTGAAAACGTGTTTCCTGAATCACGCCTTTTCTTTCTTGGGTTTGATCAATCACGCCTTCCTCGTACCATAGACCACGCCTTCATCTTTCTTCAAGCTGAACTAGAAGAACTTCTCGCAGATCCTCCGCACTCCATGACATTTTGTTTCCTCTCCCCCGAAGCTTTTCTCTCCCTCTCTCGCTTGGTTTCTTTTCTTTTGCCTTGGTTTCCTTTTTCTTCCTCTCCCTTACTTTCCCTCAGTCTTGCTCCCCCGTAGCTTTCTTTCTCTCATTTCCTCTTTTCCCAGTTTCTTTTTTTTTTTCCTCCGTTCCTCTCCTTTCTGGTTCCGTAGCTTCCCCCTTCAACCCTAGCCGTCATCTCTTTCCTTTTGTATTTTCTTTTTGTTTTTTTTTTTAAATTTTCCTATGCTTCCCAAGTGTCCTAACACCTCACCTTCTAGGTGTTGTGTTGTCAAAGAAATAAAGGAACACTTGTCCCTATTGCATGTGCCCCACTTGGTTCTATTCCCCTAATACACTTGTCTAATAACCCCCTATTACACTTGTGTTCTTATTTTATTTATTATATATTTTTCAAAAACAATTTAGGTGAACGAACAATAAAATATTAATTCCTAATTAGCAAAAGCATTGCACAATTTTCATTTAACTTAAAAAAAGTGAATCTAAAAGGTTTAAAGACAAATTTTGAATTTTTGTGAGAATTTTTCCTTTTTTAGAAATTTAATGCAAAAATACCTTAAAAATGATAAACCTAATTTATAAAAATAAACAAAATGAACATTAAATATTAAAATAAAAATAAAATAAAATAAAATAAAACAAGAATAAAGCTAAAATTGAATAAAATAAATGAAATTTTGGTGTCTACAGCTTGCCCCTCTTTGTCTGAGTTTCGAAAAGACTCGAGACAAAGACATAGACACCAAATACTTACCTGCAGTTATTCTGCTGTGAGTTGAAATATGCAAACATATAAAGGTCAGTCGGATAAAATCCGATCCTGCTGAGATTCCAAATTCAACACAATAAAACGGTCAGTTGATACAACCCAAGCCTGCCGAAATTCCAACTCCAACATGATAAAACGGTCTGTGGGATACAACCCAAACCTGCCGAGATTCCAAATCCAACATGATAAAATAGTCAGTGGGATACAACACAAGCCTGGAGAATCTTTACAAAATTTGCCCCAGTTTCAGCCAATTATTGTGCAATCTGTCATCTATTTTGCATTATGGCATTGTTACTCCTTCTTAAGACTTTGATTCACACCTCTCCCTCGGTCTGAACTATGAATATTCAATTCTTGGGCGACATTTCACAATTATATAAAAATTTGCCCAGTTTTGTTATTTGAAACACATATGGCCCTGCAAGAGAAAAAACAAATAATGCCACCACCATTCGACCCGTCGTCCAACTTTCAAGAAATGTGTAAACATGAGTATTTTGATGCTTTCCCCTCAATGCTGTAAAACCCAACCTTGATCTGTGAACTATATCAAGTTTTGTTAATTTTTAACGCTAAATTTACACAACAATGATGAAAATCCAAGTAACGTGAAGGCAACGATTTACCTTTATCGATAAAAAATTGGTTTTTAGGGAAATAAACTTGGACACTCAAAAGTTTATGTTTGATGAACCAAAACACTTTGATTCACGAACAAAATGCCATGTTTGACCATTTGGATATCATTCCTCCGGAGTTCAATGCTTGGCAACAGAACCACAATGTGAAGAGAAATTCCAATGAACTGAGTCTCCAGCCATTCCATTCCAAGCTCACCTTTCCTTATAAAATCCTACCTTAGCGCCCTTTCGGGTTTTCACTAAGGCTACCACTCCACTTTTTTTATTTTCTTTTTCTCATTTTTTCATTTTCATTTTTACCTTTCTTTTTCTTTTCTTTTTCTCTTTTCTTCTTTTATTTTCTTTTATTTCTTTTGTTTTGTTTATTTTTGGAAAGGTGCCCTTTCGGGTTTCACCCAGTGAATCAATCCTGCCGATAGCCTTTATCAACTCAAAAATGTGTTTTAAGAAATGATGACATCAGTGCGAAAATCCTTCTCTTGCAAAATGGGTGAAGGTGTATTGACATCATTTGCCATGTGATTTAGAAAATTTCCTGAAAGAGATGATGCAAAGAACGGAAGTCAAAACTTTCAATTTTTGTAATGGTGTCTGGTAAGGTGCTAAGAAAAGGTTAAGGTTTGAAGGCGAATTTCCAAAAGTGGTTTAAATAATCTGAGATCGTATCGTTGCGCCAACCCTATTTTAGGGTTAAATCAAAACTTGCCCCAGTTTATTCTCAATTGAGGTTCTCTTTTCTTTCATTTTTCTTCCCTTTTTTCGGCCCTTTTTTTTCGGCCTTCCTTCATTCCATTCATCTTTCGAACCTTTTCAAAATTTGTCCCAGCCTATTTTTAATTGAAGTTTTCTTTTGTTTATTTCCTTTCGTTCTTCTATCATTTTTCACCTCTTGAAACTCTTCTTTCCAACTCAAACTTACCTTAGTGTGGGGTTTGTAATTCTCAAGGGTTACCAAACGAAATAATTTATTCTGAAAGCTCAAAAATGAATAACTAGGGATAAAATGTTTAATTGGAAAGGAAGAAGGCCTGACTTTTATTCCATTCCGCGCATTAACCCTGAAAGGAAACTTCCATTTATCAGATGAAGAATTTCTTGCATATATCTGAATTGATTGGCTAAGGAAAAACTTATCCATCCATTTCTGCGAGAACAAGTGCTCCACCAGGCAATATCTTCTTGACCATAAAAGGGTCCTGCCAACTTGTTGCAAACTTGCCTTTGACTTCCTCTTGTACTGACAAAATCTATTTCAACACTTTATCTCCTTCGTCGAATAGTCGTGGCTTGCCCTTCTTATTGTAACACTTTTTCTGCTTCTCATTCAAATGAATGCTAATTTTATTTCCTTGATGTTGACCCCAGTGCCAATATTAATGATTTCTGCTTCTTCTAAGTTCGGTTTGGATTTCTCTTCATACTATTCAAGATTTTTAACAAAGACTCAGATTCTTCCTCGTTATCGCTCTCGTCTTGAATTTCCAATTCCAAAACTCGTGAGAAGTATCGAGATTGCAGTCATCAAATTCCGAAACGGTGATATCCAAAGGGTCAATATTTTTATTTTGGCCATCTGAAAAGAATGAGATAAATACAACAATGCGTAAGTAAAACAATTGAAAAATGAACATTGTGCATTTCAAATAAAGGACAAAACGTCATAATATGCTATTTAACAAAAGATACGCTATTTAACATAAGATTTGTATTGAAAAGACATTTGAGTCAAAACTATTTACAAACAAAAATGCAAATGATGAATAATGCAAATGATTTCTTTTGTAGTTCTCAACCAAAGACAATCCCCTAGATTTACCAAAATTCCCTTCGGGAGGGAATGTGATTTGCAATCCAATTTTAAATGGCTCCTTCGAGCACAAAAGGCTCTGGACTATTTTGATTACTTCATTCTCCCCCACAGTGTATTTGGCAGACTGCTCAAACTTCTCATCAGTGGTAATGGCCCCTATAATATCTTTATGCTCAGGAAGAGGGTTACTGCTGACATTCGGCCATGATTCACCTTTCTCCCTTCAAATTATGTCCCCAGCATCAATCATGTCTTGAATCTTACGCTTTAGTGCCCGACAATTGCCCGTAGAGTGGCCAGGATTTTCAGAGTGATATGCACAAATGGTCTGAGAATCATAACTAGCAGGAAGGCCCTAGGATACGTTTGGGGAGGCACCATGCCAATTTTACCAACAGCCTTGAGTTGCTCATATAATTGGTCAATGGGTTGGCCCAAATTGGTAAAGGCACGGTATTGGATTTGATTTTGAATTTTATTGGTTTGAGAATGATTATAAGTTTGGTTGTTCGGAAGGACAGGTATTGGATTGTAAGGAGGGCGATGTCGATTTTGCAAACTTGGCTGAAAAATCTGGAAAGGTGGCGCAGGTATGTTTGTGTAGTTGGGTCGGGGTCAAGGATGGTTGACAGTAGTGTGATAGACAGAACGGGAGTTTGGGTAGTAAGGGTAGGGAATGAGTAGGTGGATCGGTTCTGAAATCTGGGTCTAATCGGGGGCCCTGATCCCAAACGAAAGCATTCTCTCCTTTTTTCTTATTGAACTGAGGTCTCTTGCCACGACCACTTTGATCTTGCAAGGCTTCCAGTTGCATTTTCAAGGTTGACACGTTGACTATCTTTCCTGCCCTGACGAATTCGTCAAATTCTTCTAACTTGTTTACAATAGCTGCAAATGAGCATCCAATCATTCAAAAAATTTCCTCAAAATAAGGCGGGTCGTGAGCCTTGATAAATGTTTGAACAATTTCATCATCGGACATCGGGGGTTCCACTTTAGCCACTAGTTTCCTCCAACATTTGGCATACGTTTTATGATCCTCCGATGGTTTCCTCTTGGTCCCCTCAAGTGTGGTCCTCGTTGAAGTAAGCTCGCAATTGTACTCATATTGTCTTACAAAAACGGTTGACAAATCCACCCATATCCTCATTTCTTCAGGCTTTAAATTGGAGTACCAATCTAGGGCATCGCCTTCCAAGCTCTCGGGGAATAAACGTATTGGCAAATTTTCATTATCTACTGGCTTTCCCAACTGATTTGCAAATAGTCTTAAATGCGTCTTGGGGTTACCCGTTCCATCATACTTACTAACTTTGAGTGTTTTAAAACCCAAAGGCCATTGCATGTTTGGGAAAAGACACAACTCATCGTAATTCAAGCCTCCAGACTTGCTCAATCTTTGGCATTTTCTCATGAATTCCTCAAATTTATCCAATCTTTTCAACAGACTTTTGTCTATTGGGGCGGAAAATTCACCCGTTTCCACCTTCCCTTGCATAGCAGCATCCAACACGAATGGCTCAGTGGTGGTGTGATGAGGTACTTGAGAGTTTGGGTAATTCTGAGGTGCTTGAATGCTGGCCGGGTTGACTTGGATGTTATGGGGGTAAGTGTATGAAAAACTGGAAGCGGGGTAGGTGAAAGTCTTTTCGGGTATGTTTGCAAAGGACAGTGCAAAGGTAGATTGGGTATGGGACAGAGGAGGTGATTGGTGTTCTATTTCAGGTTGGCTGATAGGCATGGGATCATGTTGGATACCGCCACTGCTAGCAACCAGTTGGTCAATTATGCACCTTTGGGTTGTTATTTCTTCCCTCATTTCATTGAATTTGTTTAACATTTCGCTCAATTGAACTCCCAAATTTGCAGTGTCTGCTGGAGGTGCCGTTGCAGATTTATCGGATGATTTAGGATGTGTACTCATGTTTACACTATTTCTCAAAGCTTGCCTACGTGATCGTGTAATGACGAGGTTTCTTCATGTAGCTATGTTTACAATTACCTGAAAATTTAGGAAAAACTCTATTTAGATTCCCCTCTTGATTAACTGCTGACAAAAGGAAAAAGGAAAAAGAACGGATTTAGTAAAAATTAAAGTAATTCGGATGCAAATGAATTTTGGCATTTAATTGCCTCCCAACTAAATGCTAAAGTTCACAAAACAAATCAAAATCCTCTCACCAAGCCCCAAACAAAAAATATTACTCAAATCTAAACCATTTTTATAAAAATCCAAATCAAAAGCTATAAATCTATCAAAATTGGCAAACTTCACAATTCATCCTAAAATTCACCAATAATTTATTCAAAAAAAATATAAAAAAACATGACAAGGAAAAATTAGCATTTAAAAGGGCATAAATGATTAACTTTTTCAATTTTTGGGCCATAGTAGAATAAGGTCAACTTGAGGGGTTAAAGTGCAATTTTTGAAATGTTTCATGCAAAGCTGCGATGGCTTTCTTTCCTTCGTAACTTCAGAAGCTTTCTGCAAATATGCTTCTTATGAAATTCATGCCAGACGCAAGTAAAAAAACCCAAATAAACAGCAATCTTTTCAAGCCGAAACAAACTTTATGCATCTTATCATCTAAATCCATCCTTATACCATGCACCCCTCAAAGATTTCCAACCCAGATTATGTACAAAAGAAACCAAAAGAACATTCATGAACTCCTACAGATTTCTGGGTTTCATGTCAAACAGAGGGAACCAAGATCCAAGCAAGCATCAAACTTTATCTAGCAATCAAAATGCAGGAATTCAACATCCAAACATGCGAGGAAAATCAGAATAGGAACCAACAATTCTTCTTGTGCAAAACCCATGACATGGAAGGCGCAGAAAGGAAAAAACGGATGGCTGATGAAAGAAAGACTAGGAATTTACGCATGCTGGTATCTTAATCAAGAGAGAAAAGAGTTTACTGTTGCGTCACAATTTGGTCTGAACGTGTAGGATCCTCTAACAATCGAACGAACGAGAGGAAGAAACTTCTCTTGAGGAGACCCAGAAAAGACCGAAACTTTCGAGCTTCTGAGTTTGAGCCTCGATTTGGATACCTTCCTGGTATTATTTCAAAAAGATCCTTGAACAAAAATTCTTCCTCTCATGTTGTAGATATCCCAGATGGCTCAAACTACTCAAAAAGAGATCGATTTGATTGGAAAAATTGTATCCCAAAATAGCAGACAATCAGCCTAATCCCAAAAAGGGTTTCTGCAAAAAATTTCTTTCTTCTTCCCATTCTCTCTTTTTCATTTTCTTTTGCCGCTTTCCTGTTCTAATCTTCCCCCAGATCTCCTCTCAGCCGAAAAACTCCTGCCTCCCTCTCTATTGGGGGAGCCCTTTTTGTGCCAAGGGTAGGCCTAAAATGAGAATGCGATCCTCTAGAGTAGGCACCATACCATACCTGATGAATCCGATCAATTTATTGATATTCAAGAAAATAATTTGAAAAATTTGGTCAATTGGAATGGCAAGCGACAATTGTCCTAACAAATGAGGACAAAGTCCAAATGGATTGATTACTTTGATTAACACATAAAGTGATGTTAAAAAATCAACTTAGTGTGAGAGAACCTCCTTTTGAAAGGATTGCAATATCTCGACTAGTTTAAACAGTGATCCCTAGATCGAAACCCTAAAAGAGAATCAATGGGTCAAATGGATCGGATAAAATTGATAACTTCGCTGGATCGCCCTAAAAATGGATAAACTGGTGAAATGGATTGAATGAAATTGAGAATTTATTCAAAATTGAATGGATCACTCTAAAAAATGGGTAAACTGGTCAAATGAATTGAATGAAAATGATGATATATTCAAAAATTGACCGGATCGCCCTAACAATGGGCAAACTGGCAAATGAATTAAATGAAATTGATGATTTATTCAAAATTGACCGGATCACCCTAAAAACGGGTAAACTGGTCAAATGAATTGAATGAAAATGATGATTTATTCAAAAATTGATTGGATTGTGCAAAAAATGAATGAATTGATAAAATGATTGGATGAAATGAATAAATTGATCAAATGAATAATTGGTTCAAAGGAATTGAATGGAATTGAAGGTTTATTCAAAAAATCGATTGAATTGTCTATCCATTGGTAGTTTCAAAAAAATTCATTGCGATGCATTAGTCTATGAGCCTTCTAAAATCAAGATTTGGCCTCAATATATTTATCATCTCAACTATGAGAAATTATTTGTGAATTTCTTCAACTTAATGTCCTTTACGCAAGGGATTTTTACCAACTATGTTAAAATGGCCAAAAGATGATTGTTGGATGCTCATATTCTAATGTACAAAAATTGCTCTATCATCTTCGAGACTAATGTCATCATGGAAGGAACCAAATTCTACCTTACCTTGTACACTACCCCTTTGGATGGTACAAGAAATATAAACATGCAAGTCTCATTGGATTACATATCCGAGACACAAGGTGGCTTATTCTTAACGTGGGATTCCCTATGCGGCATTCCCTCTAGGGTTTATGCATGATGCCAATTTATCAAAGCAATTAAATATGCGATTTGAAATGAAACATGACCTAAGAAACCCTTTGTATGCCAGGGTGGGCCTAAAATGATGTGCAATTACTAACCTACGAATGCAATACATTGGAATTTAAACGTTCAATAACCTATCCAAGAAGGTGGATTCTAAAAAAGTATCATACCAGATCTCTTATCTTCTAGTGTTTGTGAATGCAAAAGAAGAGGAAACAAGGAAATGTTAGTTCAACACATAACACATTGTGGCAATTAAATGATATAAAAAGGAAAAAGAAAAGTAAAGAAAGAGGGGTGAATCCCTCCCCTCGTGCTTAGTGTTCCTAGTTGGGTAAGGTTGACTCTATCCTAGAATATTTCTAATATGGATGCATGAGGTTGGCTTACTAATGCATCTAGACTCGATAAGGCTTCAGACTCCCAAACCTTCAGACCAAAAGACGAAGGGTTATCAATCCCAGGACCTTCGGTCTGTGGCTCGATTGATCCCCTAGACATCGCTATGGGCGCAAAGCACACCATCCGCCTACCATGGTTTTGACCCAAAATAATAGTTTAAAAAAGGTTTTAATGAAAAAAATAGGAGTCGCCACTTGGTATTGAGTTAAGGTGTACCAAGTCATCTAAAAATGAATTTTTAAAGAAAAAGTAGAGAAAACCCTTTTTAAACGACTCCAAGTCTTCGAAAATCAGAGAAAAGTGTTCGGGAGTCACATTTGAAAAAAGTGAAGGCAAGGATAAAATCCAAGGCACCCTTTCAACCTAGCCTAGAACTAGTTGCGTGATTTAGTCAAAAATTTTCTTATTTTAACCTAAGAATTTATCACATTTGGATGTCACTATATAAATGCAAACCTAGACCTAGGAGGATATCGGGGGATTGAAATATCTCTTCAAAACTTGATTTGGTGCCAATCGCATTAATTGCGACGCCCAAAAGTGATTATTAGAAGAGGTCACGAATATGCAACAATGAGATTTGAAGGGAAGAAAAGAAAAGAAAATAATAATTATACATGTTATTCTTGGTTTTGATGATCACAAAGGACTTTGAAATGTTTATTTAACTCTCTTCAAATATAAGTGTTTTTTGCCTATCAAAGAATCAGGTACGAATATGTCAAGAAATGAAAATCAACCAAAAGAAGAAGCAAAAACAGGACACTCATGTCGGAAAACCTAAGGAATTGGTCGGACGTCCGAAAGGATGAAGATCATTAAGAAGAAGATTCTGTCGGACGCTCGTGAGGAAGCATCGGACGTCGGATGGATCGGACGTACTCCTCGGACGCACATCGAACGTGTCGGACGTCCTAAAAATTCCACAAAATGTTGATGACTCTCTGCCAAGACTCTGTCGGACGCTCGTAAGGAAGCATCGGACGTCCTGAAGGATCGGACGCATGCTTCGGACGCACATCAATCTCATCGGACGTCCTAAAAATTCCACGAAGATTTGATAACTCTCTGGACGACGTTCGGACACAGAAGCTCGGACGATAAAATACCATCGAACATCCGAACAACAACTTGACTGATTTTCGGACGATGGGATCGGACGATGACTAAGACGTCGGACGTCCGACAGCTCCAACGGCTAGCTGACTCTTCATCTGCCTTCTATCCGTTTGAAGTATTAATGAAGCCCATTTTTTGCTCCCTTTAAATACAAACGATTCTGATTCAGAAGAGGACTTTTGTACACTTTGTTTACAAGATCTCAAGAGATATTTTAGCTAGAAAATAGTCTCCAAAGCTAGATTTGTTCTCCAAGTGGTGTGAATTTCTTGTGAGCTTTTCTCTTGTGGTTGAAAGTTTCTTTAGTGTAGCTTTGTTGAGGGTTATCTGAGTGATTGTAAAACTTCTTAGCTTGACTAAGTGAGGCTTAGGGCAAGGAGGAAGTGCTCCCTCCATTGTACATCTAGTTGATCATCTTTCATCAAAGAGAAGTTGTTCAACCTAGTGATTGGTCTTCAAGTTTGAGGAAAGCTTGGTAGACAATCGGTTTGATATTCTATCTTATTCTTTTTGTTTAATAAAACTCTCATTGCTTATCTATACTTGTTTTTCGAATCAATATTGCTCTCTTCTTCTAATCTACTTGATTGATCATTATTAGAAAAGAAGGTAAATTTTATTAAGCAAAAATTGCATAAGTTTGATTAAGATTTTAATCAACCTAATTCACCCCCCCTCTTAGGTTGTCTTTGGACCTTACAATTGGTATCAGAGCTTGGTCTCCTAGAGATTAAGCTCTAACGTCTTGGAGTAAAGATGACAACCAGTCATGCTATGTTTGTTGAGGGACAATCTGTTACTAGGCCTCCCATGTTCAGTGGCTCCAATTATGTTAGCTGGAAAGAAAGGATGATTATATTTTTGCAATCTATTGATATTGAGCTATGGTTTATTGTGAGTGAAGGACCGCATGAAGCTAACTTTCTTGATGCAGATACAGGGTTGCTTCGGCCAAAAAGAAGAGCTGAAATGAATGCTCAAGATAGGACTAATCTCACACTGAATGCCAAAGCCATGAATGTTCTGTATAGTGCCTTAGATTCAAATGAATCAATTAGAGTAAAAGGCTGTAAATCGGCCAAAGAAATGTGGGATAAGCTAAGAGAAATCCATGAGGGTGGTGACAATGTGAGAGAACAGAAAAAGGCTATCTTGGTCACAAAGTATGAATCATTTAAAATTGAACCTCTTGAGGATATTGACAAAATGTATTGCAGGTTCAATGACTTGATCAAAGATCTCGAGGTGTTGGGCAAAGAGTACACCTTGGGAGAGAAGAACAGGAAAATTCTCAATGCATTGGGCAAAGAATGGGAAAATAAAGTGACTGCAATAGAGGAGGCTAAGGATTTAAATTCTATGCCTATTGAATCTCTCATTAACTCACTAACCTCTTATGAGTTGAAACTGAAATCTAAAGTGCAGGAGGAAGAGGATGCTAGAGCAAAGAGAAATATTGCTCTGAAGACTACTCAAAGTGAAGATGATCCAGCTCACTTGGATGATGAAGACTCGGATGGTGATGATAATGATCTTGCTCTCATCACAAGAGGCTTCAAGAGAATCTTGAATAAAAGGAAGTTTAGAAAGGGAGGACCTAGCAATCAATTTCAAAATTATTCATCAAATGCAAGGAACAAAGGAAAACAAGAATTCAACAAGAAGCTAGTGGATAAATGCTATGAATGTGGACAGCCTGGACACTATGCAAACGAATGCCCCATGAAGAAAATGAAAGATGGGAAAGCTGATCGAAAGCCAAGATTCAACAACTTCCAGATTACTTGGAATGAATGCAACTCTGAAGGGGAAGTTGAAGAAGAGGAAGAATCAGCTCAAATGGCCTTCATGGCTATTGGAGATAATGAGGTAACTTCCATACACTCTCAATCTGAAAGTGATGATGAAGAAGATGATGATCTTGAATCCTTTGTTGAAAAACTGCATAATGCCTTGAAGGAATCTTATGATAAAAACAAGCAGCTAAAACAGAAAATTACTTTTCTCATTCATGAAAATACAAGTCTTCTTCAACAAAATAAGCAACTAAAGACTGACAATGATTGTCTTGTAAGAGCCGGATTTAATGTTCAAAATGAGCTTGATAGAAAGACAAATATTTGTAGAATGCTGAAGGAAAGACATGGTGATTTGAAAAAAAGGATGGACAACTTGGATGACACTTTGAAAGCAAGAAAACAAGATTTTCTCAAAAAGAACATGTCATCTACCTTTCTTACTGCTCATCAAAGAACATTAGCACGCAACAAAAATGCACATGGTTTCACAACATATAGAAGAAATGGATTGAGATATGTCAAACCAGTACATGTTAAGGACTCTTCCATTATGTGTGATTTTTGTTGTCAAAAAGGGCATTTGAAAGGAGATTGCTATGTGAAAAGAAATCTGAACAAAGGGATGAAATGCATATGGTTAGTGAGATACAATGCTAACTATTGTGGACCCAAAAATTAAAAAGGGTACCAAACATTTTCTCTTTTCAGGAAAAAGGCTCAAACAAGTCCAAATGGTTTATTGATAGTGGCTGCTCAAGGCATATGACCGGTGATCCCTCTTTGTTCATAAAGCTAAAATCAAAATCAAGTGGAAAGGTGACATTCGGTGATGATGTGAAAGCTAAGACAATTGGAATAGGTGATGTTGGTAAGGATGGTGAAACTTTTGTTCATAATGTGCTCTTAGTTGATAATTTAGGTTATAACTTGCTTAGTGTTAGTCAATTATGTGATAAAGACTTGAATGTGTTGTTTAAAAAGCATGAATGCATTGTGCTTGATTCCAAATATAATGTTGTGTTCAAAGGTAAGAGGTTTAACGACATATATATTGTGGTTCTTGATAAAATTGATTCTTCTAGCTTCAAATGTCTTAAAGCTTCAAATGAAGATCCTTGGTTGTGGCATAGGAGACTTTGTCATTTTAACATGGATTTACTAAAGGAGATTTCGAAAAGGAGCTGGTTAGAGGCTTGCCAAAAATCTGTTTTGAAAAGGATAAAATTTGTGATGCTTGTCAATTTGGAAAGCAAACAAAAGTTTCTTTTAAACCAAAGAAGTGTGTTTCAATTTCTAAACCTTTAGAACTCTTGCATCTTGACTTATTTGGTCCTACTCAAATCACTAGCTTGGGAGGTAAGAAATACTGCTTTGTGATTGTGGATGATTATTTCTAGATATACTTGGGTGATATTTCTTGCTCATAAGGATGATGCCTTCAAGAATTTCACTTCATTGTTTGCTAAAGTGCAAAATCTGCTTGGCTTAAAAATTGTTAGGATTAGAAGTGATAATGGAACGGAATTCAAGTATTGTGGTTTTCCAGATTTCTGTGATCATAATGGCATAACACATGAGTTTTCAATTGCTAGAACTCCACAACAAAATGGTGTTGTAGAAAGGAAAAATAGGACACTACAAGAGGCTGCTAGAACTATGTTGAGTGAATGTAGTTTGCCAAAATACCTTTGGGCTGAAGCGGTAAACACTGCATGTTATGTGATGAACAGAATCCTTTTGAGACCCATCTTGAATAAGACTTCTTATGAACTGATTTTTGATAAAAAACCTACGGTTGGATATTTCAAAGTCTTTGGTTGTAAATGTTTTATTTTAAATTTAAAGGAACATCTTGGTAAGTTTGAGAAAAAATCTGATGAAGGAATATTTTTGGGTTATTGTGAGAACAAAAGAGGATATAGAGTCTTTAATAGAAGGACTCTTGTGATAGAAGAAGCCATTCACATAACATTTGATGAAAATAATGATGATAATTCCAAAAGGTCGTGTGAGGATGATGATGTAGGTGTTCGTGAAGGAATGGAAAAGCTGAAAATTGGTGATGAAGGAATTTCTAAACCAGCAGCAATGGAAATGATGGATGAAGCTCATAATGATCAAGAAAAGGGTGATGAAGATGAGAATGATGATTCAGTCAAAGATCTTCCCAATGCTTGGAAATTCAGCCAAAATCATCCAAGAGAGCTTATAATTGGTGATCCATCCGAAAAGGTAAAGACTCGTTCTTCATCTAGAATATTGATAGACAATTTTGCTTTAGTTTCTCTTTTTGAACCCAAAAATATCAATGATGCTTTAAAGGATGATAACTGGATTTTGGCTATGTAAGAGGAACTTAACCAATTTGAGAGAAATAAGGTTTGGACACTTGTTGATAGACCTCAAAATCAACCTATCATTGGCACAAAGTGGATATTTAGAAATAAATTGGATGATAAAGGTGTTGTTATAAGGAATAAAGCCAGATTAGTTGCTAAAGGATATGCACAAGAAGAAGGAATTGATTTTGATGAAACATTTGCTCCCGTAGCAAGATTAGAATCTATTAGAATGCTTCTTGCTTTTGCTTGTTTCAAAGGTTTCAAATTGTTTCAAATGGATGTTAAAAGTGCCTTTTTAAATGGTTTTATTGATCAAGAAGTATATGTGGATCAACCTCCCGGTTTTGAAAATACAAAATTTCCAAGTCATGTGTTTAAACTATCTAAAGCATTATATGGTTTAAAACAGGCTCCAAGAGCTTGGTATGAAAGATTAAGTGGTTTCTTGATTGAAAATGGTTTCAAAAGAGGTTTTGTGGACACCACACTTGTGACAGCCCCACCTCCCCCTAAGGCGAACCAGAGGGTTCGGCGGGCCGCCTGCCCAGCTCTCGCCGGGACTCAGTTGTTCACTACAATCCTCAAATGAATTACAATATAAATCTCAAATATACATCAAAATCTCCAAAAAAAAATTACATGTCATAAGCGAAGCGGAAACAATTCCAAATAAGCCATCCAGACATGTGAATAAGCACAACAAGACCTTCCTTCGCTTTGAGCCCTGTGGAGGGGAATAAAATAGTTTTTGGGGTGAGCTAGAAGCTCAGCGAGTAACCAGTAAAATCAGAAATCAAATATATTTCACAATGTTGCATTTCGATCATTTCGATGATGTCATGATTCAGAGATCAAATGTTCGTTTAGTGCTCTCGTGAGCCAGTGAAATCATAGTACTTGAACACCCAACGCTCAAATAGATCATTTAACATTAACATTAACATGAAGAGGGAGCCCCTTCTTGAGCTCCAGATAAACATGAACATAAACAAACGGAGGAGACGTTGGTGTTCAGCACAAGACTCCCCAAGTACTCATTTCAAGCCAAAACATGTCATGAACTCACATGCAAGCACGCATGATATGCAGTCGAGTAAATAATGCAAGAAACATTTCATAAGAAGCTTTAACAATAGTTTGGGGTCACTCACCTCCACGGCTCTGAAACCATCCATCATATAGCATTGCCTTGCTCAAATCCAAGTCTTAGATCACAAACCCAATGCAACAAGTCCCTTCAAAGTTCGGACAGCACTTCCCCTAAATTTGCTAACTTTTCCAGCCATCACGGCTTCATTATATCCTCAGCCAATCCCAAAGGTACACACACAACAACAAGTTCATCCAATAGCCATTCAGCAAGCTCCAAGTAGCTAGTACAAGTCAAGCTAGGGAAAAGTCCGGAAATGAAAGTTAAGCTCAAAACCAGAAAAACAGTTTTGACGTCATTTTGCGGTAATGGTTTCAAAGGCGTTACGCTTGTCGGATGGAGGTCCAAGACCCACCGTTTCGAAGCTAAGAACCAGGGCTACAACAATGTAGAAGGTCACTCAGTCCAAATCCCAGCACAACTAAGTCAAATATGCCAAATAACAAACCAGAACCGTAATTGCAGGTTTACAAATTACCCTATGCTGTAATCAGTACAACTCAGTCTAAACAGGTCAAATGCAGAAATTCCAAAGGCATATGGTAGCTAGGACATCAAGCTACATTTCATCAGAAGACCTCAACACCCAAATCCAAAACAATTCCAGTCAAAACAACCCATTACAGGCGCAGTTCTTACATCCTGATGAACCCAGAACAGCAACAGTAAATTCGGCTTATCTCATTCTACACTACTCCAATTGACCTGAAATTTTACAGGCACCCTTAAAACATCAATACCTACAACTTTCATGTTTTGAGACAAGGCCAATTCAACCTATATCTATGACCTAAAAATTCGGACAGAATGTTCATCACAAAACCCTCACTTTTCAATTTTTGGTCCAAAACAGAAATTGGTTGCAATTAATCACTTTTTCCACCTCCTAGAGTCATTAAACATCATTTCCAATCATCATACATGACCCCATAATCATATTCATATGAAAACAGAAAAATCCCCAATAATTATAAAACTTCACCAATTCAATCAAAACCAAGATATAATCCATAAAAGTGCATCTTATACCACCACCAATCATGATTTAAGCATCAATTAAAGGAGGAGAGTGGTTCTTCACAACTCACCTTAGCCATACAAGAGATAGAGCAACAAATCACATTAGCTTTCCAAACAACTCCACAAAACACCTCAAGACCACTTAGCAAAGAGATTTTATGGAATGATTTGGAGTTTTATTGGTTGGATTTGAAGATTGAGCAAGAAATAGAAGGAAGAAATTGAGAGCTTTTCTTTCTTTCTTGAACAAGAACATTCAGCCAAGCTTGCAGAAATTTAGGTGCTTTTTGGGTCAAAATTGAGTATTAGTAAAGGTAAGAAATAATGGTCAAAGTCAAGGTTGAATAGGAAGGTGACACATGTCACCTTTTGGTTTAAAACTTATCTTTTTGTCTCTCCAATACAAATATCTTAACACCTTGTAAAATAATATCACTTTCCAACAAGTTGTCAAAAATATAATGTATTTACCGCTCTTGCGGGTCCCACGTTCAAAATACGCTTTTAATTTCTCAAAAACTAACCGATACTAGAAAAATCATTTTAAAACTATCTTTGCTCATAAACTTTATCTGGGGAATTTTTCTAATAAAGAAAATGTAGAAAAGGCGGGCGATTAAAAAAAAATAAACCGTAGAAAATTAGAAAATTTCCGGGTTCTCACACTCATTCTTTCGGGGCGTCACAACACTGTTTACTAAGCAAGTGTTAAATGACCTTCTTATTGTGCAAATATATGTTGATGATATTATTTTTGGTGCTACTAATGAGTATCTATGCAAGGATTTTTCCACCACTATGCAAAGTGAATTTGAAATGAGTATGATGGGAGAATTAAATTTCTTCCTTGGACTTCAAATACATCAAGCCCTTGAGGGAATTTTTATAAATCAAGCAAAATATACCAAGGAATTGCTGAAAAAGTTTGGCATGGAAGACTCAAAGCAAGTTGGAACTCTAATGTGCACTTCTACAAAACTTGACAAAGATGAAGAAGGTAATCATGTGGATGAAAAGCACTATAGAGGTATGATCGGAAGCTTACTCTATTTAACCGCAAGTAGACCTGATATTATGTTTGCTGTTTGCTTGTGTGCTAGATTTCAATCTTGTCCAAAAGAATCACATTTAAATGCTGTTAAAAGAATTTTTAGGTATTTAAAAGGTACATTAGACTATGGTCTTTGGTATGCTAGATCTTGTGAATTTGCTTTATATGGATATTCGGATGCGGATTTTGGTGGTTGTCGTGTGGACAGAAAAAGTACTAGTGGAACTTGTCACTTTCTTGGTAATTGCTTAGTTTCTTGGTTTAGCAAAAAGCAAAATGCAATATCTTTGTCTACAACCGAAGCGGAATATATTGCCGCTAGTGCATGTTGTGCTCAACTTTTATGGATGAAGCATACCTTGAATGATTTTGGATTGTTATATGACTGCATGCCTATATTCTGTGATAATACTAGTGCTATTAATTTGACCAAAAATCCAATTCAACATTCTAGGACAAAGCATATAGATATAAAGCATCACTTTATTCGAGATCTTGTTCAAAAAGGTGAAATTTGTGTAAATTATGTTTGTTCTAAAGATCAATTTGCTGATATTTTTACCAAAGCTTTGCCATTAGATCAGTTCATTCATCTAAGATCAAAATTGGGAATAATCGAAAAATCATCTTAAAATTTCTCAAAGTCTTCGGACGTCCGAAAGAAGATGAACGGACGTCCGATAATGTTCTTCAGCTATTTTTTCCAGAAAACACCTGTTCGGACGAAGATGTCGGACGCACGACTTCGTTCGGCCGTCCGACAGTGCAACGGTACACTTTTTAAAGTAACTTTCTTCCTCATTTGCTTCAAACTCTTCTTCTTCTATTTCCTCTCGGACGAGAACTCTCTCATCTCTCACTCTCAAATTCATACCATTCTGAAGCTCTCATTCCCAAATTGACTCAACCAAAACTTTTCCTGATCGATTGCGACTCGTTTCTCCTGATCATTTCACCGAATCGCATAACATTTCGTAAAGTCCCAAATTTCCCTCTAAACCCTACTTTCTCATAACCGCTCTGTCAAATCTTGTTCAAGGCCTTTTTGTCCCATAATTTCTGTGCGATTCACTTCCCTACTACTGTGTGCATCATTTGCATCCTTCATTCCACACATTTCACACAATGGTGAATCTAAGAGGAGGAAAGGTTACTGCCGGACGCAAGCATCTACTCAGGGATGAGGATGAGGATCTTCCTACGGTCAAACGTTCATCCAAACGCTTCAAGAGAGGAGCCGTAAAAGGTCAAATGTCACAGCCTACTCCACAACCCACCTCTCAGCCTGAATCTGGACAGGGAACCTCTTCTCAACCGCCTCCAAAATCAGCCACACTCCCTACATTCTTTGATGATGCTGCAAAAGACAAACACTCCTGGATATCCCAGAAAGGTGTCATCCCTCAACGAATTGTAAACTCTTCTGAATTTCGCCACATAGGTTTAGAATCCATTCTGAGTCTATTTGCTTTCCAGAAATGGTCACATCTCGTTTCTATGCCCAATGTTTATTACCCTGAAATGCTGTATCAATTCTTTGCTAATCTTAGGAAAGGCACTGATCAGACTGAGATTATGTCCAGGGTTAATGGGGTAGACTTAGTCTTTGATTCTGAAATTGTGAATGATATTTTAAAAACTACTATTGAACCTGGATGCAAGGATAAAATTGCAAATTTCTTTTCCTATGAAGAGCACCCTACTGCTGATAATCATTTTGATGGGGCTAAAATGTTAACTTATTTTAAAAGAAGTTTTTCCTCCCCTGCTGATGCTAAACTGAATGATCTTGCTCCTGTGAATCTAATTGCCTTTTCAATCATTTCAAACCTGCTTGTACCCACTGATGGCCATAGAACTGATGCAAACAAAATGGAGTTGTATCTCTTTTACTGTTTTCGAGAAAAAATTCGTATTGATTTTGGTTTTGTCATGTGCAAGTTTTTACTTCGCTATGCCACTGATTCTCGCAGAAAATTATCTTATGGAAAGTTTCTTCAAAAGATTTTTGAGTTTTACAAAGTTCCAATTCTAGGTGTTTGTCCCAAAGAAGCATCTTCTTATGCCTTTACCAAAGGATATTTTGAAAGGAAAAATCTTGTTTTTAATGATAATCTGTGGGCTTATAAGGGGGCATCATCTAGTGAACAGAGGTCTAAGACTACACATGATCCTTCATCTGTTTCACTCACTCCCATTCATCCCAGGAAGTCTGCCACTAAAGCAGCTTCCTCCTCCAATGATGAAGTGATTGAGTTCCTTCGTGAACTCAAACAGCATGTTCTTCTTCTAGAACATGGTCTAATGCTCACCATGTCCTCTGAGCAACAAACAGCCTTCCTAGACAAAAAGAACCTTCTTTTTCCCCCACCTGTGGTTGAGGAAGTTTCCCATGACAAAGAACCACACCCCACTGATCCAAGCTCATCAATTCCAGACCCTGGTTCATCAACTCCTGTGACTCCTCATGGCCCTTCCACATCAGATAAAGGCAAGGCACCAGTTGAAGAGGCTGCTGCAGATGATGAAGAAACTGAAGAGGAGGACCTCTCCCAATATCAGCTCTCTCGAAGAACACCTGGATCCACATAGTTCACCATTTAGGACATTTGCATTTTGTTTATTTCATGTGTTTGTGGTGTTCAACAATGGATATGTAGATGAATTCAACATTTGGTTATGATTATGTTTATGTTTCTTTTGGTACTGTTTGATAGATGATTAAGTATTTTGAATGATGATTGTGTGGATGTAATGAATTTTGTGGATGATTGTGTGGATGTTTAAGTATTTTTGAATGATGTTTGTGGATGAGATGGATGTGATTGATTGCCCTTTTGTGATGACAAAAAGGGGGAGAGGACTGGATTGATTGATGATTGATGATTGATTGATTGATGATTTGATCAAATTTGGATTGGCTGATGGATTGAACTGGTAAAATGTTGGATGTTGGCTGCTTAATTGTCATATTTTGGATAATTGTTTAATTCGGTTGGCAGCCAAGTGAGGGGGAATTTTTCAAAATTTTTTATGATTCACTAAGTAAGGGGGAGTTCTTGTCTATTGAGAAAGGGGGAGTTTTTATTGCAATCATCGAATCTCATTTCAAACCTTTGTTTTGTCATCATCGAAAAGGGGGAGAATGTTATTCTTGGTTTTGATGATCACAAAGGACTTTGAAATGTTTATTTAACTCTCTTCAAATATAAGTGTTTTTTACCTATCAAAGAATCAGGTACGAATATGTCAAGAAATGAAAATCAACCAAAAGAAGAAGCAAAAACAGGACACTCATGTCGGACGTCCGAAAGGATGAAGATCATTAAGAAGAAGATTCTGTCGGACGCTCGTGAGGAAGCATCGGACGTCCTGATGGATCGGACGTACTCCTCGGACGCACATCGAACGTGTCGGACGTCCTAAAAATTCCACAAAATGTTGATGACTCTCTGCCAAGACTCTGTCGGACGCTCGTAAGGAAGCATCGGACGTCCTGAAGGATCGGACGCATGCTTCGGACGCACATCAATCTCATCGGAAGTCCTAAAAATTCCACGAAGATTTGATAACTCTCTGGACGACGTTCGGACACAGAAGCTCGGACGATAAAATACCATCGGACGTCCGAACAACAACTTGACTGATTTTCGGACGATGGGATCGGACGATGACTAAGACGTCGGACGTCCGACAGCTCCAACGGCTAGCTGACTCTTCATCTGCCTTCTATCCGTTGGAAGTATTAATGAAGCCCATTTTTGGCTCCCTTTAAATACAAACGATTCTGATTCAGAAGAGGACTTTTGCACACTTTGTTTACAAGATCTCAAGAGATATTTTAGCTAGAAAATAGTCTCCAAAGCTAGATTTGTTCTCCAAGTGGTGTGAATTTCTTGTGAGCTTTTCTCTTGTGGTTGAAAGTTTCTTTAGTGTAGCTTTGTTGAGGGTTATCTGAGTGATTGTAAAACTTCTTAGCTTGACTAAGTGAGGCTTAGGGCAAGGAGGAAGTGCTCCCTCCATTGTACATCTAGTTGATCATCTTTCATCAAAGAGAAGTTGTTCAACCTAGTGATTGGTCTTCAAGTTTGAGGAAAGCTTGGTAGACAATCGGTTTGATATTCTATCTTATTCTTTTTGTTTAATAAAACTCTCATTGCTTATCTATACTTGTTTTTCGAATCAATATTGCTCTCTTCTTCTAATCTACTTGATTGATCATTATTAGAAAAGAAGGTAAATTTTATTAAGCAAAAATTGCATAAGTTTGATTAAGATTTTAATCAACCTAATTCACCCCCCCTCTTAGGTTGTCTTTGGACCTTACAATACAAGTATACATGACCTAAAGGAATGCATCATAACGGGTGTGGGGGACTTAAGATTCGTGACTAGATTTTCCCTTTTATAGAGGGAATACGAGCGTGCTAAGACTAGAAAGCCAAACTCGTCCATATCTCATATTTAAGGGAGTATTTCCTATCTAGTCAAGCAAATGATCTACCCTAGTTCTAATTTTCTTAAATGAAATGCAAGTCTAATGTCATGTCTCGCGCATAGGGGTAAGGAATATACATATATGGAAAATATGAGATAAGGAATATACTTATAAGGGAATATGGGATAAGGGATATACATAAAAGGGAAATATCATGCAAAAATGATAAAAACCCTAAAAATTGGAAAATATGCATGAAAATGTGGTGATTGTCACACATATATGATCTAACGCAAGGACGGTCCCTAAGGGTCTAACGTTGGATTAGTCCATGTCTATGAGTTCTCAATAGCATTGGACTAGTGAGAAATCAGAAAAGGGACCACAACTAGCGTTGGACTAGCATTGGACTAGTGTGGAATCATAAAAGGGACCACAACTAGCGTTGGACTAGTGTGGTGACGTCATGCATTTATTATAGTCTAATAAAACATATAAAATATAATAAAGCAAATAAACACATAAATCACATAAGACACATAGCACATAAGCATGATATCTAGATGCAAGACCCTAAGAAAGCCAGTAACACGTAAACACCCAAGCATGCAAAACACACAAAGCAAATAAAGCAAATAAAGGCCTAACTATTACATTTGGGGGCCCTAACTACAATCTAAAGGGGTAAAGAATGAAATAAAATAAAATAATGACATAACTATTACAATTTTGGCATTTAATTGCCTCCCAAATAATTAAAAAATTAAATTAAAATAAATATACAAAATCAAAACTATCAAAGTGACTAAATAAATAAATTAAATAAAACATTCAAAAGGCATACGATTACACGCATAAAAGTCACATAGGGGCACATAGGATCAAATAAAGGATAGATTAAACCTCCCTTCAATTGGCGAGCTAAGGAAATGGCAATTTTTCTTATTTACCCTCAAAAACAAATAAAAAGGTCAAGGCATCACTTTAAATAACAAAATAATTACAAGAAAATGAAAATAAACACGAAATTGAATCAATCAAATCATTCAAATGACAATAAACAACCCCTGTTCAACAAATTAAAACAAACAAGGACCCAATTGAAAGAGTTAAAGAAGTTTGAGGGGTCAAATCATTATTATTACAAAAATTAAGGGGCTAAATTAAAATAAAATAAAATTTAAGGATTTAAGATGAAGCCTACCAAAACTAAATGCTAAAGTTCACAAAATAAATCAAAATCCTCTCACCAAGCCCCAAACAAAAAATATTACTCAAATCTAAACCATTTTTACAAAAATCCAAATCAAAAGCTATAAATCTAACAAAATTGGCAAACTTCACAATTCATCCTAAAATTCACCAATAATCTATTCAAAAATCATATAAAAAAAACATGCCAAGGAAAAATTATCATTTAAAAGGGCATAAATGATTAACTTTTCCAATTTTTGGGCCATAGTAGAATAAGGTCAACTTTAGGGGTTAAAGTGCAATTTTTGAAATGTTTCATGCAAAGCTGCGATGGCTTTCTTTCCTTCGCAACTTCAGAAGCTTTCTGCAAATATGCTTCTTATGAAATTCATGCCAGACGCAGGTAACAAAACCCAAACAAACAGCAATCTTTTCAAGCCAAAACAAACTTTATGCATCTTATCATCTAAATCCATCCTTATGCCATGCACCCCTCAAAGATTTCCAACCCAGATTATGTACAAAAGAAACCAAAAGAACATTCATGAACTCCTACAGATTTCTGGGTTTCATGTCAAACAGAGGGAACCAAGATCCAAGCAAGCATCGAACTTTATTCTAGCAATCAAAACGCAGGAATTCAACATCCAAACATGCGAGGAAAATCAGAATAGGAACCAATAATTCTTCTTGTGCAAAACCCATGACATGGAAGGCGCAGAAAGGAAAAAACGGATGGCTGATGAAAGAAAGACTAGGAATTTACGCATGCTGGTATCTGAATCAAGAGAGAAAAGAGTTTACTGTTGCATCACAATTTGATCTGAACGTGTAGGATCCTCCAACAATCGAACGAACGAGAGGAAGAAACTTCTCTTGAGCAGACCCAGAATAGACCGGAACTTTCGAGCTTCTGAGTTTGAGCCATGATTTGGATACCTTCCTGGTATTATTACAGAAAGATCCTTGAACAAATATTCTTCCTCTCATGTTGTAGATATCCCAGATGGCTCAAACTACTCAAATAGAGATAGTTTTGATTGGAAAATTTGTAGGCCAATATAGCAGACAATCAGCCTGATCCCAAAAAGGGTTTCTGCAAAAATTTTCTTTCTTCTTCCCGTTCTCTCTTTTGCGTTTTCTTTTGCCGTTTTCCTGTTCTAATCTTCTCCCAGATCTCCCCTCAATCGAAAAACTCCTTCCTCCCTCTCTTTTCTTGCTTTTTGTTTCCTTTTTGGTTCCCTCTTCAGCTCTCGAAGTCTCTCCTCAAATTTTCCAGATTTCCTTTGCCCGAAGACCCTTTCTTTTTCTTTTTCCCTCCAGCTTCCCGTTCTTTTTTCTTGCCGAAGCTCTCCCTTTTTTCTTCGTCGCAGATTCTCTCTTGCTCTCTCTAGTTTTCTCCTCTGGTTTTTGTTTTCCTCCACTCTTTTGGTTCTTTCTCAGCCCCCAAAACCCCTCTTTTTCTCCTCCGAAGCTGCCTTCTTTTTCCTTGCTTCGTTCCCAGATCTCTTCCTCAGCCTCGTACCCTTTCTTGCTTTTGTTTCCTCTCCCCCGAAGCTTTTCTCTCCCTCTCTCGCTTGGTTTCTTTTCTTTTGCCTTGGTTTCCTTTTTCTTCCTCTCCCTTACTTTCCCTCAGTCTTGCTCCCCCGTAGCTTTCTTGCTCTCATTTCCTCTTTTCCCAGTTTCTTTTTTTTTTTTTGCTCCGTTCCTCTCCTTTCTGGTTCCGTAGCTTCCCCCTTCAACCCTAGCCGTCATCTCTTTCCTTTTGTATTTTCTTTTTGTTGTTGTTTTTTTTTTTAATTTTCCTATGCTTCAAGTGTCCTAACACCTCACTTTCTAGGTGTTGTATTATCAAAGAAATAAAGGGACACTTGTCCCTATTGCATGTGCCCCACTTGGCTCTATTCCCCTAATACACTTGTCTAATAATCCCCTATTACACTTGTCTTCTTATTTTATTTATTATATATTTTTCAAAAACAATTTAGGTAAACAAACAATAAAATATTAATTCATAATTAGCAAATGCATTGCACAATTTTCATTTAACTTAACAAAAGTGAATCTAAAGGTTTAAAGACAAATTTTGAATTTTTGTGAGAATTTTTCCTTTTTTAGAAATTTAATGCAAAAATACCTTAAAAATGATAAACCTAATTTATAAAAATAAACAAAAATGAACATTAACTATTAAAATAAAAATAAAATAAAATAAAATAAAACAAGAATAAAGCTACAATTGAATAAAATAAATGAAATTTTGGTGTCTACAGAAGTCGAAAGCTATTGGACGCTCACAATGACAATACCGGACGTTCGATAGATAGGGTAGGTACCGGACGATCATATCGGACGAATAACATCATCACCGGACGTCCAAAAGAATTGAAATGATTTTTCAAACTCTCTGGCCGCTTTCGGACACAAACATCGGAAGAACCGGACGTCCGATACTCCCAACGACTAGTTGACTCTTTAGTTACCTTCTATCCGTTGGGAACTTTAATAAAGCACTTTTCTTGTCTCCCATAAATAGTGCATAGTCCAAAATTTCAAAATACTTTTTTTGCACACTGAAAATACAAACGATCAAGAGTAGTTTTAGTGAGAAACTACTCTCCAAGGAACATTTGTACTCATTGTGGTGTAAGATTTTTTGTAAACTTTTCATTTGTGAGAGAATACTTCAATAGTGTAGTTTTGTGAGGGTTATCCTGAGAAATTGTAAAACTTCCTAACTTGATAGAGTAAACCTTGGGGCAAGAAGGAAGTGAGCCTTCCTTTGTACACAAGATTGGTTGTATTTCATCAATTTGAACAAGTTTCTTTTGTGAATTGATCTTCGAGCTTAGGAGGAACTTGGCAATTAATTGGTTTGAAATTTCTCCTTTTATTTATTTATCATCTTGTGATCCTTAAATTGCATATCTCTTCTACTTCCCTCAAGTGATATTTCTTCTTTATTGATTGATTCATTGTGTGATCACTTAGAAAAGAGGGTAAATTTCGTATTGAGCAAAAAAGTGCCCATAACCTAATTAATTTTTTTAATCAACCTAATTCACCCCCCTCTTAGGTTGTCTTCGGGCCTAACATACCATTGTTTTGTAATAATAAATTCATGAAAATAAACATATTGTACTAGCACATTTTTTTAAAGATTTTTTTAATGAGTGCCAAATGGACACTTAGTAATACACTTACACCACACTTTTTTTCTTAAACCACACTTAAGTTACCATGTAAATACACATACTTGCATTGATTACATTCCCCTGAATTGTGACATTTTTCCAAATGAACTATACATTTCTAAAAAAAAAAAAATTATACTTAAAATCCCTCTTATTGAGAGTCCAATAAGCACCATTAGCCAAACTATTTTTTATCTATCTATTAGGATTAGATACCATAAAAGTACCTATAATAGGAGAAAACTAATTGCCATGAACTAATTAGATATTATTTTATCAAATGCATGAACACTTTGGATGTATTATGTACATGAAAAATATAATCACTTAATATTATAGCCATAGCTGTTAGATTCAGGGTTTGATACATTATTTTCTTTGTTTTTGTAATAAAGCATTTGATCATAGTATAAATTTTTAAAAATTATAAAATATAACTGTATAGTTCTTTTTAGTATATATACTGAATCCATATTCAATATGCATGTCAAATTAACATATACTTCATTGGAGATGTTCAAACAACAAAATTTTTTTTTTTTTTACTTTGAGAAATGTTTTGCATTGCTCAACAATGTTTATACGAATATATACAAAAACAAAAAGAAAAAATGATGTGTACTTATCTTTAATACAATGTATATTCAACTTTAGTTTATTGTGCGCTCTTGAATATGCACATATGGGTGTATGTGCACATGTGAGTGTTAGCATATAGGGGTAGTTTCATAATTTGTCTATATTATGAATTTATTTTTAATTTTTTAATAGTAACCCATACCTTGTTCACAAAGTGAATCTTTCCATTCACTTTTTTCAAATTTACTTAATTCTATATACCTTGGTATAGTTTTCTAATTATTTTCTAACTAAATAGGAATAAATAAACGTATCTAACTTAGCAACAAACAATTCTATCTCATAATTGAGATGGAGGAAATAAGGCTTTGAATGATTGATAGATTTTTATATTATATTTGGTTTTTTTTCACACAATCTGGTACATTTCTTATAGTTTTGAAGTAAGGTAATTCTCGTACAATTGTCAAGTAACTTTCATATAATTACCAAGCAATTTTCCTATAAATATCGATTAATTTTCATCCAACTTCTGCACAGATTTGATTATTGAATAGAAAACTTCAATAGACTATATAAAAGTACATTTTGTGTAGGAGTATTTTGTGTAGAAGTAAATATACAAGACTATTGTATTTTGTGTAAAAGTAGACATAATGATATGTAAATCATGTATACATAATTTATCCTAAATGATTTAATTTCCTTATATTGAACCTTACTGCTTATAAACATGATATATTTGTTATATATCAAGATATACTTTTCAAATGTACTAATCTTAGTTTCTCATATTGTATCAAAATGTTGCTAAAAAACATTATATATGCAAGTGTTTGGCTAAATGAATATGAAGTTTTGCAAGAGCATATATGTTTCTTTATGAAGTAGGAGTATTACTTTTAGATCTACTTTTTCTATGGAGTATTATATTTTTATTATATTTTAGTTTTAATTTCACATCCAAAATACTTCTCCTATATTTCAAATATATTATTCATCATTAATTTCAAAAAGAAAATGAAAATGAATATACAAATACTCTTGCAGATAAGGTACTCAAGTAATGAAAAAAAAGTACTTACTTTATGTATGGAATGTACCACTTGTTTTATGAAATGTACATAGTGTATTATTGTTTCTTAGCAATAAATACACAAAAATTGCATCCTCTTTATTTATTTGCCTATCTACCGTCCTATTACCTGTACTTTCCCAAAGAGTTATACCAATGGTCGAAGATAATTGTGCATTTCAATATTGATGATATTTCTTGTATATCTATAATGTACCAAAATTGTACACACATTGTACTAAAGATAAGTATGCAATATTTTATATTTGTTTTTGTACTTTTAATTGTAAGCTTTTTTGAACAGTGCAAAACATTCCTCAACTTAGAAAAATAGAAATCATCTATTGTTTGAACATCATTGATGAAATATATGCTATTTCAACGTGAATATATGGGTTCACTATATATAGTAAAAAAATACTATATAGTTACATTTTATAATTTTCATAACATATACTATGATGAAATGCTTTATTACAAAAAAAATGTATCAAACCCTAAATGTAATACTTGTGGCTATAATATTAAGTGATAAAGCTCTTCATGTACATAATATACCAAAATGTTCATGTATTTAGAAAAATAATGCCTAATTATTTCATAACAATAAGTTTTCTCCAATCATAGCTAATTTTATGGTATCTATCCCAATAAATAGATAAAAGGAACGCACTGGTGCAATATGTTATCTTCATGAATTTATTATTGCAAAACAAAAGTGTAGAGTTTTTTGTCCTTAAATACAAGTATTAAGAGCACAAATTAGAAATTTTTTTCCTAGATATATGCAACTAAACGTTTAGAACTTCTTGTTGAACAGGAAAACTGTCTAAAAAAGATAAGAAAATGTTGAATAAAAGGAAAAAATGTGGCTTGATATATGTGAATAAAAATGCCATCTTCCAACACCGGAATCCTTGTAACTTATTTTGAATTACCACATTAGCATAAGAGGCCACCACACAGCACTTGTGGGGCCCACTTTGTTCACGTATCATTGACGCATCATTACTAGGCTGACATGCCATGTCATCAAGGATTTGGGGCGGGAACAATCATCAGTTTGACCGCTCCCGAGCGGTCATCTCACAAACAGAAACGAAAGGCGAGAAATGAACCACGTCAGAAGGCTTTCAGCAACCCCAAAACGACGTCGTTTTATTAAGTGAGAAGTGAAAAAAAAAATTATAGACGTATTTGGGGTAACGGCAACTTACGGAACGTTAGCACCATTAGTAAGCATTCTCTCGCCCAAAACGAAAGGTTGAAAATGAAGAGTCGCACTTAGACTCCCTCCCAAACCGAACGAGAGCAGTTGCTGAAATTCACAACTGCTTGCGAAAAGCTACGAGAGGAGAAATAACAGAGAAAAATAGGAGATTGGCCAACACTCTCCAATGTGACATTGCAAAAAGCTGTGGAAGTGCGCATTGTTGAAGGAAAATCACAGCAAGGAGAAGCAAGAAGTGGTGGAGCTGTGGACAAATTTTTGGAAATTCGAGTTTATTAAAAGAAGAAGAAAGGTGAACCCAAGTTTGAAGAGTGGAAGATTGTGGGATCCGGAGTAGTGAACAACCGCAAATCAATTAGGTAAAAAAATTTTGAGTCCTAGGATGATGTAGTAACGTGTGTAATTTGGCAAAAAAGTGGAAGGACCTTACTTGTGGATGTTGTTGGCGTACAGTATGATGATTGCTTAGAGGGATATCATTACTTCACGATTTTGTGTATAGGAATTAATAAGTACAACATAATAGGAGTATTATGTGTTAGTCCTTGAGCATCGAAACAGGAGAGTGGGAAAGGAGAGGAAAATCTTGCGGCACAACTGCTTGAGAAAATGTGTGCATGGGTTTGGGAGTTCGTAGGTGTAAGAAATAGGTGTAAATTATAATTAGTATGTGGTAAATAGATAGTACAACGTGTTGAGTGTATCATACACTGCTACATTCGTTGTTATGCATAAACATAAAACATGGAGAACTAATGCTTGTTGTGGATTAACAGGAATAGGACAGAAACAGAATAGAAATGTTAGTTTGAAATTGGGATGTCATATTTGGGTCTTCATTGGTGTATGTTTATTGTATTAGTTCGTGTGCATGAATACAGTGTTGGATAATTGTTACATGTTGTGGTTTAACAGGTACCGAAAAATAATAGAGTTCAAATGTTTTGTACTCAGTTGTGCGTCTCATATTTTGTACTACATTGGTGTATGATTATTGGTTTAGTTGCATAAAACGATACAAGTTTCTAGGTTGGAAGTGAATAAGTATGAGAGTAGGTTATAAGTTGACAATGTGAGGCAGAAGGAATAACAAATCGTGAAGTGTGGCATAGTCAGTGAGGAAAAACAGTTATGAATCTTGCTATTTATTGTAGGTGCACATCATGTTGGATAATTGTTACACGCAGTCATTCAGTAGTGACAGTAGTAGAAGTGTTCTGTAAAATTGGCTGAACATACTTTGAAATTGTTCCACGGGTTTGTTACTTCATTTGTATTGTTGAATAGAGTGATAAATAAAGGAGAAGGTGATTGCATCGAACTTGATGGGTAGGAGAATAGATTATGAAATGACTAAATGAGGCATAATTAACCAGAAACTTTGGTATTGAGGCAAACAAATTGTGAAAAGGAAGATTACTAGTACAGTAATTGTTGTGGTTGGACATCATCTTTGATAGTTGTTACACATAGTAGGTCAGAAGTTACAGTAATAGAACTGGTCTGTAAAATTCCATAAAGATACTATAAATTTGGTTGCCCCCTATTTCTACTACATTGGTATTGTACAATAGCATGATAAGTAGAAAAAGAAATTGATCCCAAGTACAATCTGATAGGTAGAACAACAGATTATGTAGATTAGTGGTAGTTGGAATAAATAACAAACTGTGAAGAATGACTTACTCAATGTGGAAAAAAATGTTACGAGTTGTACTGTAACTAGTGTGACTAATATTTGATGCTCATATATTATGTTTAGCAATACTTCATGATATGTTATGCTTGTGGCTGGAAATAAAATTTTGGAACTGAAGTGCAATTTGTTTGTTAAAAACATTAGATTACATGGCAAGAACGCGAGCAGGAAGCAGACAGATAAAAACTCGCCGAAACAAGTGGTGGTACAGAACACGGGGCACCACCCAATTCATTGAATAGGTAAGTGGCCAGTGTTTGTGTATGGTCGTGGCAGGTTAGATTTGTCATCATTATAATGCATTACAATGTTGATTATTCGGGGCTGGATGGGAAGGAAAAGAAGCAATAAAAAGAATGATCTTTTAGGTGGAGAGGAAGAAATGGTTGCAGCGGGAACAAGCGAGGTAGCAAAACCAGTCCCACCATTGAATCCCATGGATGCAATTCAGGTAAGATTATTGAATTTGAGGAAAAAATAATACTACTAACTAGCACAAATGACTTTGGAGTTTTGAATGTGGACAGGAAAGAGTATCAACGCACGGTTTCGGCGAAGAGTGTTAAGTTGACAGAGGTATGCTGTCCTAGCACAATAAACACTGTAATCATTGAACTGATGGGCTGCCTAAGGAAAAAATAGTAAACCGAGCAATTATTCTGTGTTTAGTTTAACGTGTCTTTTGACTTGGTTTATTCAATGCAGTACAATGACATTGCCCGGACAGCATATAATAAGTTGAGTGAGGAGAATTGAGGAAGCGAAAGGAGGAGTATTTGAAAGAGAAAGAAGAGTATGAGAAAGAAATGGAACATCTAGGAAAGCCGATAGTGCGAAAAGCACGGGTTCAGATCAAGGTAAATATATGTCATGATTCGTCAAACACTTAATGAAACTGTATATTTTTCTAATGCATATATATAAAAAATGGTGTAGAATCAGAAGTACACTATCCGTTGCTCACCAAAGCAAATGTCAAGCTTAGTTTCACGAATCGATCAAACTAAGAAGCAGCAGATTAGAGACATAGGGTTTGGAGGGCTACTTGACATACAGTGTCACTGGATTCCTAGTGGCATAGCTGTGACAGCCCCACCTTCCCCTAAGGCGAACCAAAGAGGTTAGCGGACTGCCTGCCCAACTCTCGCCAGGACTAACGAGCAGTTACCTGTGATCTAACACGTTCCGGAAAAAATTAAAAGCGCGCTCAGACAAGCCAAAATCACAAAATAAGAAAACATGAAAATCGGAGTCGACATGAAAACCGAATCTGTCCAAGAACCGTCCAAACATCAATCAAACATGTACATCTTGCATTAAGCATTTACAAGCCAAAATAGCATACAAACGTGACCCTACCAGTTTATACATGTACGGTTTGCAAATTACAAATCAAAGAGGAAACAGATCAAAATACATTTAGGGTTTCATTCATTGAGGAGCTACACCAAATGTATCTACATCTAGCTCAACTCGGCAACCAACTATCAAAGCCATTCCAAAAGTATTCAAATTTCTGTAAGGAAAACAAAAAGAATAGAGTGAGCTTACGCTCAGTGAGATACTATCACTCAAGCAACCAAGTTCACATAAGCATAAGACTTTTCACCCCAATTCATTCAATAAAGAAGAAAACCAAGATCACACATTAATAAAATTGGTAAAAGGATACGGACGGCTCTCAAGAGCCCCTTTTCCTCGCTTGCATACTTGATCGGACCTCATTGACCCTCCGTCAATGTTTAAAGAGCAACCAACCGTAGGTTTCACTTTACTTCCATTCCTTCCACCCAACATACCCCTACCGGATCCGAACTCCAAACAGTTTAAAATTGGTAATACTCGAGTATACCGGAATCGAGAGTCTCATACTACAAGATTGAATATAACAGTCCCCATGGCTCGTCGATTTTCACGACCAAACTCTTGCCGGCTCGATTCAATCAACTACCAATGGGGTTGAGCTCAGTAGTAACAGTAATGGCCGTTGAATACTCGTCCAAACGACACCAAAGCCAGTATTTCATGTACCATTTAAGTATCACAGGAAACAGTCATATTGAACATAAAGGTGAGAGTGATTAAGTACACTCTCACTTCAAGCAATGTCAACGGTGCACATAACATTCAAGGCATCAATTTCAAGTGTAACCAAGCCACATAGTAGCAAACAAGTGAGTAGTACACTCACCAAGCAAGTAATGATATTTCATACACTTCCGCCCAAAGAGCGTCTTGAACCACCGTCACGCCCTAAAACATTCAAATAAGCACAATGAGACTCGAATATGAGTCATAAACCAAATCCACATACTACCAAAAATAAGGCTCCATTAGAACGTATAAGTACCAAAGTAAGCTAGGGAAAATCCGGAAATGAAAGTTAAGCCCTAAAACCCAAAAATAGTTTTGATGTCATTAAGCGTATTGGACACAACTGGCACTACGATTATCGGATGGATGTACAATATACACCGTTTCGAAGATAAAAGAAAGGGGTACAATGTTGAAGAAGGCCACTCAGTCCATTTTGTAGTGCAACTAAGTCAAAAGTTCAATGTACCAAACCAGAACCGTATAAACAGGTTAACGAACCGCATTCTGGTTAAATAACCATAATTCAGGCTACCAAAGTCCAATTCAAGTGATTCCAAAGCCATCCAAAAGATAAGATACCATGCTATATTTATTAAGAATACATAACAACCAAATCAGTAGTATTCCCAATCAAATTAACCAATTACCAAAGCTGATTACCAGGTTCGGACAGAAACAGGGCAGCAAGGGTATTTCAGTCTTTTCACAGGATACGTTGCTCCGATTGGCCTGAAATTTTGTAGGCATCTATAAAATATCATTCTATACAACTTTCATGTTTTAACCCAAGGCTATTTCGACCTCTAACTAGGGGAAACAGTACCAGGAAGAATAGGTTCAATTGCAACCCTAAGTTCTGAAATTCCCTTTCAAAGCGGAAATTTTCCGCAAATAGCCACAATTTACACCCAAAGGCTTCATTCTAAACCATTCCCAACCATCATCCATGGCCACACAATATTAATCATATGAAAACATAAAAATCATGAATAAATATAAAACTTCACCAATTTCTACCAAAAATCATGAAACAACACCTAATATCATCACTTCATCTCACATAAGTCACTAATTAAGCATTATTGAGAAGAAAGGGAGGTCCCTTAGCTACTCACCTTAACAACCCAAGAAAGGGAGCAATTTAGCACCTTAATCTTCCAACCCACTTCACTAATCTCCTCACAACTACTAAGAGAAGGATTTTTATGGAGAACTTTCAAGTTTAATCGGTTGGTTTGTTGGATTGAGCAAGGTTTGAGATGAAGAAAGTTGAAGAGTTTTTCCCTTTTCTCCCTAGCAAGGTTCGGCCAAGAGAAGCTTGAAATGAAGAGATTTTTTGGTCAATTTTTGGGTTTATTTGGTAAAATGGTGAATAGTGGTCAAAATGTAAGAATTACTCTCCAAGTGACACTTGTCACCACCATTAATGCATGGCTATCCTTTTGTCCCTCTCACCCTAATCCATTTAGTAACCTCTAGTTATCTCTTAACACCTGCTAAAATAAACCCGGTATCCAAAACTTGACCTAACTGGCCGAATTTTACCGAACTTTTCGCACTAGCGGGTCCGACGTCCGGTATACGCTCTTAATTTCTCAAAAACTAACCGATACTAGAAAAATCATCTAAAAACTATATTTACTCATAAAAATTATCTGAAAAATTTTCCTAATAAAGAAAATGCAGAATAGCATGCAATTAAATAGAATAAAACCTAGAAAATGAGAGAATTTACGGGGTCTCACACTCTCTCTCCCTTAAAATAATTTCGCCCTCGAAATTTCTCATCTTGACTCACGAAAAGTTCAGGGTATTTCTTTTGCATCTCTTCTTCCACCTCCCAGGTAGCTTCCTCTACCCCATGGTTTCTCCACAGGATCTTAACCAACGGAATCTGCTTGTTTCTCAGTTCTTTAACTTTCCGGTCAAGCAATTGTACAGGTTTCTCTTCGTAAGCGAGTGATTCATCTATTTCGATTTTCTCTGGCTGTAAGATATGGGATGGATCGGGATAGTACTTCTTAAGTATTGAGACGTGAAAGACATCGTGAATTCTAGAGAGACTTGGCAGCAGCTCTAGCCTATATGCTACCGCACCTATCCTCTGCAGGATCTTGTAAGGTCCGACGAACCTCGGTTGCAATTTCTTTCCTCTACCCGCCGTGACGCTCCGTAACGGTGTAACCTTGAGGAAAACACGGTCTCCAACTTCGAACTCCAAGTCTTTCCTTCGATTGTCCGCATAGCTCTTTCGTCGGCTTTGAGCTGTTTGGAGTCGTTGACGTATCAATTTGACCTTTTCTCGAGCTTCTTCCAGCCATGGAAGAGTTGCTGGATCCAGTGCCTTTCTCTCGCCAACTTCGTCCCAGTAGATCGGTGACCGGCATTTTCGTCCATATAGTGCCTCGTATGGAACCATTTGAATCGACGAATGGTAGCTATTATTGTACGTGAACTCTACTAAGGTCATGTGTTGACCCCAGTTACCTCTAAAATCCAGAATGCAGGTTCGCAACATATCCTCGAGAGTTTGGATTGTTCGCTCCGATTGTCCATCCGTCTGAGGGTGATAGGTAGTGCTCAAGTTGAGTTTAGTCCCCAAAGTCTCTTGGAACTTCTGCCAGAATCTAGATACGAAACGGGGATCTCTATCGGAGACGATGCTCACAGGAACCCCATGTAACCTGACGATCTCATCCCTGTACATCTGAGCTAACTTGTCCATGGAATATTTCATGTTTACCGGCAAGAAATGGGTCGACTTGGTTAGTCGATCGACGATCGCCCAAACGGCATCGTGTCCTCGTTGCTTTCGCGGCAAACCAGAAACGAAGTCCATTGTAATATTTTTCCACTTCCATTCGGGTATCTCCAGAGGTTGTAGTAAGCCTGATGGTTTTTGATGCTCCGCCTTAACTTGTTGGCAAATGAGACATTTCTGCACATGCAGAACGATTTCCCTCTACATATTGTCCCACCAATAGGCTCCTTTCAGGTCTTGATACATCTTGCTATTACCCGGATGGATTTCATACTTAGACCGATGAGTTTCGTCTAAGATCTCCGTTTTTAACGCTTCATCTTTAGGCACCACCACTCGATTTCGGTATTTTAAAATACCTTCAGGACTAAAGTTGAAGTCAGTTGATTCCCCCTTTTCCACCTTCTCTCCCCATTTCCGCACCATTGAATCCTCCTTTTGAGCTTCTTTAATCCGTTCCAAGAGGGTGGAGGTTACCTTAATGGTGCCAAAAATCACCTTATGACTCCCAAGGCAGGGTTTCCACTCGCAGACGGATTCTAACATATCCCACTCTTTAATCATTAACCCTGCTACCTGAGCCTTACGACTTAAAGCATCGGCCACTACATTCGCCTTCCTCGGATGGTAATTGATAGCGCAGTCGTAATCCTCTAGAAATTCCATCCACCGTCGCTGCCTCATATTCAATTCCTTTTGAGAGAAAAGATACCTAAGGCTCTTATGATCTGAATACACCTCAAATGTTACCCCATATAGATAGTGCCTCCATTTCTTCAGAGCGAAAACAACCGCGGCTAATTCCAGATCGTGGGTCGGGTAATTCTGCTCGTGAAGTTTCAACTTCCTAGAGGCAAAAGCGATTACATTCCGGTTCTGCATTAAAACGTATCCTAGGCCCTCTCGCGATGCATCGGTATAAACGGCAAACCCGTCTACTCCATTAGGCAAGACTAGAACTGGAGCCATGGTTAATCTTTTCTTCAACTCTTGGAAACTTGTCTCACATCGGCCATTCCATACGAACTGACCATGTTTCTTCGTCAGGTCAGTTAAAGGACCGGCTAACTTAGAGAAGTCTTTAATGAATCGCCGGTAGTACCCAACCAGCCCTAGAAAGCTGCGGATCTCGGTGGGGTTTTCTGGTCTTTTCCAATTAGTCACGGCCTCTACTTTCGCCGGGTCAACCGAGATGCCTTCTTGAGAAATCACGTGTCCTAGGAAGGAAATTTTCTCCAGCCAAAATTCACACTTGCTGAACTTGGCATACAGTTGATGGTCCCTTAGGGTTTGTAAAACAACCCTCAGGTGCTGCTCATGTTCCTCACGCGTCTTGAAGTAGACCAGAATGTCGTCAATGAATACCACGACGAATCGGTCCAAGTAGGGCTTAAAAACTCTATGCATTAAGTCCATGAAGGCGGCAGGGGCATTGGTTAGTCCAAAGGGCATAACTGCGAACTCGTAATGCCCATATCTCGAGTTGAAAGCGGTTTTCGGAATATCCTCCTTCCTGATTAATAACTGGTAATACCCTTGGCGAAGATCCAGTTTCGAGAAGACCACCGCTCCCTGCAATTGGTCAAACAACTCATCTATGTGGGGCAGTGGATACTTATTTTTATCCGTAATATTATTCAGGCCCCGATAATCGATGCACATCCTCAAACTGCCGTCCTTTTTCTTCACAAACAGTACAGGGGCTCCCCACGGAGACCCACTCTCTTGAATGAACCCTCTCACCAAAAGATCTTGTAATTGGAATTTCAGCTCCTTAAATTCAGCAGGGGCCATTCGATACGGGGTTTTTGAGATTGGCGAGGTTCCCGGTAGTAAGTTGATCTTAAATTCTATCTCTTTCTCCGCAGGCAAAGATACCAACTCGTCAGGAAACACATCCGGATATTCCCTTACTATAGGCACTTCTTCCACCTTCAATTTATCCATAGAGGTGTTGATTAAAAAGGCTAAGAATCCTTGCGCCCCTTTATTTAGCAGTTTCCTAGCCTGAATGTCTGAGATCAGGGCGGATGAGGCTAACCTTCCCCTTATATCCAACCTTAGGGTCGCCTCCCCAGGAATGTGGAATTCTACCACCTTCTTCTTACAATCTAGTTGGGCGTTATACCTGGCTAACCAGTCCATACCCAAGATCACGTCATACCCCTTGATGGATAGGCTAATCAAGTCCCCTAATAATTTTCTCTCTCCTACCCAAACTTCGCAATCCTTATTAACCAAACTAGTAACCAGACAATGATTTCCCGTAGGCGTACTAACTTCTAGGTCGTAAGGTAAACTAGCAGGTTTGAGATCAATGCCACACATGAAATTAGGGTTAACAAAGGAATGAGTGGCACCAGGATCTACTAAAACTTTTGCAAAGCGGTGGAATACAGGGATCGTACCTTCTACGACCTCAGAGGAGTCTGGGACCTACTGTGGCTCCAATGAGTATACGCGAGCCGCGACCTTAGGTTTCGTCCCATCTCCCTTAGTCGGTCCCGTATTGGTCTTTGGCGCTGGTTGAGCTCCCTTTCCGTCTTGCTTTAAGATTGGGCAGGTAGCAAGCTGGTGGTCTGCGGTTCCACAACGCAGACATTTGCCCTCTTTCTTCCAGCAATTATCTTCGGAGTGATTCGGCTTTCCGCAGTACCCACAAGGTCCACAGGATGCCGAACCTGAACCTTTCTGGAAACTCCCTCCTTGACCTCTCCCTGCTGGGCCACCCCTGGACTGAGCCCCTCTACCAACTCCCGACTGTCGACCACCTCCAGACCCTCGTCCGTACTTGGGAGGAGCATTTTTCTCCCCTTGTCCTGAACTACTCCCAAGGAAGCCTCGCTTCTTAGCCTGGAAGTTCCGTACTTGAAGCCTAGCGCTTTCGGATCCTGCGTCAGATAAGGGAGCATGCCCCGTTGGGCTTTCTCCACGGCCTCGCTAAATGCATTAATCTGAGCCACTGCGAGGTCCTTCTGAATTTCTACGTTCAGGCCTTGGATAAAGCGCCTTATTCGCCGTTGCTCGGTCATTATCAGCTCAGGGGAAAACTTGGATAGGCGGGTGAATTGGCTCTCGTACTCCGCTACAGACTGGGCCGCTTGGCGAAGTCGGATAAACTCATCTTCCTTCCGTTCCTGGACTAAAGGAGGGAAGAATTTAGCGTTAAACTCTCACATGAAGTTCACCCAAGTCCGCGGCGTCTATTCCAGTTCCCATTTCTACCGGATGACGTTCCACCAGGAACGGGCCGCCCCTTCTAGTTGGAAAACCGCGAAGGTCACCTGCCTTTCTTCGGTGTAGTGCAAGGCAGCAAAAATATCTATCATTTTCTCGAGCCACCTTTCGTCGACATCTGGATTGGGCCCCCCAATGAACTTCGGTGGGGCGAACTTCTGGAATCTCTCGAGAGCCCTGTCTTCGCTCTCCACATGGTTGCCAGGGTTCCCAGGGTTAGGGTTAGGATTTTGACCCTGTTGTTGTACCAATTGTGCCAGTAAGTTGGTCATTTGCTACATAGCAGCGGCTATTTGAGCATTAGGATCAACCCCAGGTTCAGGGTTAGGTCCTGACGAGGTTTCCCCAGCGCCCCTATCCGACATGGGTTGCCTACTCCCACGCCCACGTCCCCGTCCACTACGCGTGCCTTCCATAAAATCTATTCAATCTAGACAACGTAACTATAACATAAAAGAACACTACTGGTAAGTAAGAAACCCGAAACTTTTATAATAAAACATATATACATTCCACACAAGGCAAATAAAGCACATATGAACATCCAGTCAAGTCAAGTACAACAAAACAGTCCACAAGGGAAAGACATCATCAAAAGTAATATACACATCGCTAGTCCCAAACATACAAGAATGGCTAGCTAACGTTCTTTCCCAGGTCTACCCGTCCCTATCCGTCCTATATACAATAGTCAAAAACCTCCCCAAAATACTACAAAAGTGACGGCCTAGTCCGTCGTTGGGCTAGTGGAACCACCCCACGGGGTGGATTCACCTCCAACCTCGCCCCCCGCACACGAAGCCTCGTCGCTCTCCTCCTCGAGCATCTCGTCGCAAAGGTTCAAGAGCGACTCATCTCGAACCCTAACTTTCCTAGCTCGCTTAGTCGATCGCTCATGTGCCCTCCAACTTGGGTGCAAAGGTCGTCCACCCTATCTTACCCTTCGGTCACGTCATACTCTAGTTCTTTGATCCGCTCAGCTTGCTTCTCGTTGGCCGCTCTCAGTTGATTTACTTTGGCCTCGAGTCTAGCGTTATCCTTCGCCAATTCCTTCCGTTTCTTGACCACGGCCAACACTAAGGTGTTAGGGTAGGCGTAGGTGTGACGGCACTCACAACGTCGGAGGCGGTTCGCCGGACTACAACGCACGACGGCCCCTCTCGACCGGATCTGATACTTAATCACCGGAAGCACCCCATGCGGTCGCTCACCAGCAGGGCTACCACTAGGCCTACTATGTCCGTCCATCCTACACCAAAAGGGTAAGTAAGCGTAAGTAACCTTAAGGGACATAGTCAAAATAATCCTCAAGTCGCGCATTTCTAATACACCCAGGCCAATTCAAACCTAGACTCTGATATCACCTGTGACAGCCCCACCTTCCCCTAAGGCGAACCAAAGAGGTTAGCGGACTGTCTGCCCAGCTCTCGCCAGGACTAACGAGTAGTTACCCGTGATCTAACACGTTCCGAAAAAAATTAAAAGCGCGCTCAGACAAGCCAAAATCACAAAATAAGAAAACATGAAAATCGGAGTCGACATGAAAACCGAATCTATCCAAGAACCGCCCAAACATCAATCAAACATGTACATCTTGCATTAAGCATTTACAAGCCAAAATAGCATACAAACGTGATCCTACCAGTTTATACATGTACGGTTTGCAAATTACAAATCAAAAGAGGAAACAGATCAAAATACATTTAGGGTTTCATTCATTGAGGAGCTACACAAAATGTATCTACATCTAGCTCAACTCGGCAACCAACTATCAAAGCCATTCCAAAAGTATTCAAATTCCTGTAAGAAAAACAAAAGGAATAGAGTGAGCTTACGCCCAGTGAGATACTATCACTCAAGCAACCAAGTTCACATAAGCATAAGACTTTTCATCCCAATTCATTCAATAAAGAAGTAAACCAAGATCACACATTAATAAAATTGGTAAAAGGATACGGACGGCTCTCAAGAGCCCCTTTCCTCGCTTGTATACTTGATCAGACCTCATTGACCCTCCGTCAATGTTTAAAGAGTAACCAACCGTAGGCTTCACTTTACTTCCATTCCTTCCACCCAACATACCCCTACCGGATCCGAACTCCAAACAGTTTAAAATTGGTAATGTGAGAACCCGTAATTTGCATTTTCTAGGTTTTCGCATTTTTCATGGCTTGTTTTCTGCATTTTCGTGCTTAGGAAAAAATTCTAGATATTGTTAAGGAGCAGATATAGTTTTTAGATGTTTTTTCTAGTATCGAATAGGTTTTGAGAAATTAAGAGCGTATACTGGATGTGAGACCCACTAGTGCGAAAAGTTCGGAAAAATTCGGCCAACTAGGTTAAGTTTTGAATACTGGAATTAAATTACCGGGTGTTATGAGATATTTAGAGGTTGCCAAGTGGATAGGTGTGATTGAGACAAAAGTTAGGCAAACCATTAATGCAAGTGACATGTGTCACTTAGAGATTAAATTCTACTTTTGACTTACTATTCATGCTTTTACCATTTTACCAAAATAACTCAAAAATTTGACCCAAAAATTCCCACAAATATCAAGCTCATAGCCGGCCCTCATTAGAGAGAAAAGAAAAGAAAAGCTCTTCCAAAATTTGATCCAAACTTGATCAATCTTCCACTTCTACCGTTTAATTTTGGTTTTGCTCCACAAAACTCCTCCACTTGGTGATTTTAAAGTGATTGGTGAAGTTGTTTGAAAAGCTAAGGTGACCAATAGCTCTCTCTCTCTTGTTTTAAAGGTAAGTTGTGAAGAACCACCCTCCTCCTTTAATTGATGCTTAAATCATGCTTAGTGGTTGTATGAGATGCAAATTTATGGGTTATTTCTTGATTTGTGGTTGAAATGATGAAGTTTTATTATTTTTGGGGATTTTTCTGTTTTAATATAAGCATGATTGTGTGGCTATCTATGATGATTGGAAATGGTCTATATTGACTCTAGGAGGTGGGAAAAGTGATTAATTGCAACCAATTTCTGTTTTGGAAGAAAATTGAAAAAACCTAGGGTTCTTAAGGGAGCATTCTGTCCGAATTTTTAGGTCCTATATAGAGGCCGAATTGGCCTTAGCTAAAAACATGAAAGTTGTATGGAATGGTATTTTATAGGTGCCTACAACATTTCAGGTCAATCGGAGTAGTGTGGAATGAGAAAAGTCGAAATTACTATTGCTGTTCTGGTTTTACCCGAATGTAAGAATTGCGCCTGTAATTGGTTGTTTTGGTCAGGATTGCTTCCGAATTGGTTGTTGAAGTCTTCTGATGAAATGTAACCCTGTTTCTTAGATTTTTTATGGTTTTGGAATTTCTGGATTTGGACTTTGATAGCCTGATTTATGATGTTTCCGCTAGAATGCATTTTGTGAATCTGTTTTTCCGGTTCTGGTGTAGTTTCTTGCATGTTTGACCTAGTTACCCTCGAAACTGGACTAAGTGGCCTTCTTAAATATTGTAGCCTCTTATGTCCTAAATATATCTACAAAATTTCCGGTCAAACGGATCTGTGTAGCTCAAGTTATAACCAAAACACTCGCACCTGTTTTGTACCCTGAAATTGTGTACGTTTTGAATTTCAGCCTCTGACCGTGCATTTTTCGGTTTTGATCCTGTACGATCTGGGTGTCGACTCCTTCATAAGAAATTTAGATCTTGGTTTTATCTTTGAAACGGTATAAAGTACGTCGAATTCCGAGTTCCGTAACTTCCGTTACGACCAAAACAAGATTGATCGTCAGAACTGCCTTTGATCTGGACAGTTCTGACGGGTACTTTGGCACTCAATTTTCGTTCTGTTCTGAATGGATTCAGGTCTTGACCAAAACATCAAAGTTTTAACCTTATGTCTCAGCTTTCAAATACCTATGGAATTTTCTGATTTCGATTTGTGAGCTGGGAGTTATGGTCCAGCCAACATACCCTGTTCGTCACTCTAAAGTGCGAATTTCTTGAACGATTTTCTATACTTTCGACCTATTTCTGTTCAGATCCGGACTTAGGTGTCTTCATGAAAATAGTATCCCTTCCTCTTAGCTTCGTAACGGTACCTTATGGACCTTGATCCGACATTCGTAGGCTAACTTTTGATCAAAACGGTTTGAGAAGGCAGATTTGACCATTTCCGTTTGCCGTTCCGCGCGGGCGCGTGCACCCGTTTTGCCGTTTCCGCACTTGCATGTGCCGATTTTGCCGTTTTGCTTGTTTTAAGTATGTTAGTAGCCGTTTGTGATATATTGTGACACAATCTTCAATTTCAGACGTTGGTGAGCTAGGTGGAGCCGGTGGGGCCTACTAGCTACTCCTCGCGGCACGAATTTCGTACTTTTGCTCTTTTGTTCGTTGTGTAAGTATTCAGGCCGCTCTTATGTGTTAGTTGCTTATGTGTTTTGATATGTATGAAAAGGGTACCTAGGCGAGGGTGTACTTTATCGCACTCGACCTAAACCCTAATTTACGCACGCATTTGTATATGGCATATGTATATGAATCATTTTGGAACTAAACCCCTTGAGCTTGTGGCTCGGGGTGACTTTTGAATAATTTTGTGAAGTTTGTGAGTTTGGGGTTGATCTTCCGACCGAGATGGACTATTCGAGCCGGTCAGGGCTTGGTCGAAGCCAGTCCAACTTAGTCTGAGGTCACCAAGTTTGTGAATCCGGTTCACCGAGAATGTGGACCAAGTTTGTGACCCGAGCTTGTGATTCAAGCTCAAGTTTGTGATTTCGTTCGCCCGGACAAGTTTGTGAGGTGACTGGCCAGTGAGGGTGATAAGGTGTTCGGTGGGTGTACAAGTGAAGTTTCTACGGACCTTATTTATGGTCGACGGAGTGTCGACAGGAGATCACGCATGGCAAATGACTTGGCTTTGGAGCCACCTGTATCCTTATTATGTGATGTTACTTTTCTGCTTTTGCTTTACTCTTACTGTGCAATTGTTGTTACGTGAGATTTACGCTTTTGCCCCTGTTTACTTACTAAGCATATAGCTTACTCCTTTCCTTTTGTTTTCCTTAGCAGGGGCCGACGCGGGGACTTTTGACACATACACTAGTATAGTTAGGTTTGATTGTAACAGTCGGACAGTTAGGATGTTTGTTTTTGTTTTGGTGATTTGTATAAGAACCCTCCATAGGGTCTACCTTCTGCTGGTTGTTATTCTAATGTATTAGAGTGGTTTGACTCGATACTTTTGAAGATGTAAATAGAACTCTTTTGGCGTTAGATATCTTGTGAATAGTATGCTTGTAGGTTTATTTAATTTTATTGTTTTAAAATTTTGAGTCCCGGCGAGAGCTGGGCAGGCGGCCCGCCGAACCCTTTGATTCGCCTTAGGGGGAGGTGGGGCCGTCACAGGTAATACTCGAGTATACCGGAATCGAGAGTCTCATACTACAAGATTGAATATAACAGTCCCCATGGCTCGTCGATTTTCACGACCAAACTCTTACCGGCTCGATTCAATCAACTACCAATGGGGTTGAGCTCAGTAGCAACAGTAATGGCCGTTGAATACTCGTCCAAACGACACCAAAGCCAGTATTTCATATACCATTTAAGTATCACAGGAAACAGTCATATTGAACATAAAGGTGAGAGTGATTAAGTACACTCTCACTTCAAGCAATGTCAACGGTGCACATAACATTCAAGGCATCAATTTCAAGTGTAACCAAGCCACATAGTAGCAAACAAGTGAGTAGTACACTCACCAAGCAAGTAATGATATTTCATACACTTCCGCCCAAAGAGCGTCTTGAACCACCGTCACGCCCTAAAACATTCAAATAAGCACAATGAGACTCGAATATGAGTCATAAACCAAATCCACATACTACCAAAAATAAGGCTCCATTAGAACGTATAAGTACCAAAGTAAGCTAGGGAAAATCCGGAAATGAAAGTTAAGCCCTAAAACCCAAAAACAGTTTTGACGTCATTAAGCGTATTGGACACAACCGGCACTACGATTATCAGATGGATGTACAATATACACCGTTTCGAAACTAAAAGAAATGGCTACAATGTTGAAGAAGGCCACTCAGTCCAGTTTGTAGTGCAACTAGGTCAAAAGTTCAATGTACCAAACCAGAACCGTATAAACAGGTTAACGAACCGCATTCTGGTTAAATAACCATAATTCAGGCTACCAAAGTCCAATTCAAGTGATTCCAAAGCCATCCGAAAGCTAAGATACCAGGCTATATTTCTTAAGAAGACATCAACAATCAAATCAGTAGTATTCCCAATCAAATTAACCAATTACCAAAGCTGATTACCAGGTTCGGACAGAAACAGGGCAGCAGGGGTATTTCAGTCTTTTCACAGGCTACGTTGGTCCAATTGGCCTGAAATTTGCAGGAATTTATAAAATATCATTCCCTACAACTTTCATGTTTTAATACAAGGCTAATTCGGCCTCTAACAAGGGGAAACAGTACCGGGCAGAATAGGTTCAATTGCAACCCTAAGTTCCGAAATTTCCTTTCAAAGCGGAAATTTTCCGCAAATAGCCACAATTTACACCCTAAGGCTTCATTCTAAACCATTCACAACCATCATCCATGGCCACACAATATTAATCATATGAAAACAGAAAAATCATGAATAAATATAAAACTTCACCAATTTCTACCAAAAATCATGAAACAACACCTAATATCATCACTTCATCTCACATAAGTCACTAATTAAGCATTATTGAGAAGAAAGAGAGGTCCCTTAGCTACTCACCTTAACAACCCAAGAAAGGGAGCAATTTAGCACCTTAATCTTCCAACCCACTTCACTAATCACCTCACAACTACTAAGAGAAGGATTTTTATGGAGAACTTTCAAGTTTAATCGGTTGGTTTGTTGGATTGAGCAAGGTTTGAGATGAAGAAAGTTGAAGAGTTTTTCCCTTTTCTCCCTAGCAAGGTTCGGCCAAGAGAAGCTTGAAATGAAGAGATTTTTAGGTCAATTTTTGGGTTTATTTGGTAAAATGGTGAATAGTGGTCAAAATGTAAGAATTACTCTCCAAGTGACACTTGTCACCACCATTAATGCATGGCTATCCTTTTGTCCCTCTCAGCCTAATCCATTTAGTAACCTCTAGTTATCTCTTAACACCTGCTAAAATAAACCCGGTATCCAAAACTTGACCTAACTGGCCGAATTTTACCGAACTTTCCGCACTAGCGGGTCCGACGTCCGGTATACGCTCTTAATTTCTCAAAAACTAATCGATACTAGAAAAATCATCTAAAAACTATATTTACTCATAAAAATTATCTGAAAAATTTTCCTAATAAAGAAAATGCAGAATAGCATGCAATTAAATAGAATAAAACCTAGAAAATGAGAAAATTTACGGGGTCTCACAATAGCTACCTGGCTTGTCGATAATTTTAATCTGACATTAAGCAGTTTGAATGTACATGGAGATGGTGTGCTGCCTTTAACATCAAAGGATATTAGTTTAATACTGGGGATCCCAAACGAAGGTCCCGTTCTAGTTGAAGACATCGATACAACCAAGGTTGGGGGAACCGGACCAAGTCGCAGGACATACAAATGGAAAGAGCTGCCGAATGAGTTGGTAGCCATGAATGCAGGGGAAGAATTCATATGACTATTTGTGGCATTTTCTTGTGGATGTCTACTGGCTCCAAGCACTAGAGCCGAGCACAAAATAAAGCTTTGGACCTGTACGCAATTGGTTGATAGGGTGGCTACATTGAACCAAGCTGAGTATGTGAGGATCGTACTATGCAATAAGGTGCTAGAGGTGAAAAAGAAAAATGAAAAGCAGCACCAATACGTTGGCGATTGTATCTTCGTTCTGCTGGTAAGATTAGGTAGTTGTAGTCATGATTGAAGTATGCTTTAATGGTTAAATAATGCACCAGAGAGTAATCAGTTTTGCATGTATGTAAACTACTGTCTGTATTTCCACGTTCTGTCGAATTCAGTGTGACGGATTGATTAGATTATGCTCAAATGAATGCGACTACAACGATGTTCTGGTGGAGTCAAGTTTATCTGTAGTTGAATTAATTGCTCTATTGTATTGCAGATTCATTATCTTGACCGGGTGCAAATACTGAAGCATAAAGTGCCAAGGACTACTCCACGAGCAAAGGCATGGACAGATGCTCTGATCTCTGAAAGGGATGCATTGGAGATTAAGAATCTTGGAGCTTATGGAAAAGGAAAACTGGTAACATGTTATTTATTGTTTACCTCATTTCATATAAAAAGTATTGGTGTATGTATTGTGTGGCTTTGCTATTGAAATGGTTGGTTTAATTTGATGTTAAAGGTTGGACGAGATGATCTGGAAAAGAATGAATATGGTGCCGAGAGTACTGAACTACCCCCTGATTTGGTAGGGATGCTGATGAACAGCGGGCATGCCGATATCGGTGTAAGTGGGTCTGTTCCATAGTTAACGAAATTTATTGTTTGATTTGACGTAATTACTGCATATTATTGTCAACATTATGGGTCATTGATAGGCCTATCAGCTTTATTATACATACAGTTACATGTTAATATACGAAACCAATCCCAATATTACATTGAACAAATAAGTTATCTTGAATTAAGTCAGATGAGTGTAAATACATAAATGTAGTGATCTTTTGGATAATCATGTTATAAATAAATACAAATTCAATGTTCGTGGTGACCATTTTATTTATTACTATGACAGCCCTTCCTTTCCCTACGGCGAACCAAAGGGTTCGGCTGACCGCCTGTCCAGCTCTCGCCAGGACTCATTCATTCTCTTCAAACCAAATAAGATATAACCTCGAGGATAAGTGAAACAACAATTCCCAAACTCGAAACGTATACTTACATTCATTTCTATCTCAACCAGTAATACAGTCCCAAATATAACAAAAGTGCTTCGTGCCCAATACATTCAACCTTATTCAAGCGCTAGCGCGAGTACAATCGCAAAAATTTTCACAAACTAGTCTACACAAGTCACTCGCCCAAGCTCGCATCCCCTGTAAGGAAAACAAAACTAACGGAATGAGTTAAAAGCCTAATGAGGTTCCAAACATATAATCAAACAATTAAGTCCAAGACGTTTAAGCATTGAATAGCAAATAATCCAGAAAACATTTACAATATAAAAGTAATGAGAACACATTCATTAAAAGGATACATGCTCATGTGGAGCCATTCTTTTGTTCATTCACCGACAATTTCCCTTATTCCTCCAACATTAGAAACATTTTGCCTTTGAAAACTTCTCCAATGTCCTTGACATTCAGTCATTAATTTCATTCCCCGCTACTACCCATTTCATTGGCCAGTCTCCACCAGACTTCATGGTCATACTCGAGTATACCAAACATTAACCCAGGGTCACCAATCGCCCGACCGAGTCCGCTTCTGGCTCGAGTCGACCGGCAACGAAGGGCAAGGGCCTAATTCAGCCAAAAAGGCTTACATTCATGCACAAGTTGTATTTAAACATTTAATCATTTAATCATTGTAAATTTCACAATCATTTAGTTCGAGTGCGATAAAGTACACACTCGCCTAGCAAAATTCATTTTTAGAAATAATTAAAAACATTTAACATTTAATCCAACATTCACAAATAGTCACATAGTCACAATAATCCACATAGTCATTGAAAACATAACGTACAAAGAACACTCACCTATTTAAGCAAAATAACATCCAAATTTCCTTCCGGATAATACCCTCAATCACCAAGGAACCCTAATAATAACCAAGAGAAAATATTACGGTTAAACCATCCAAAGTTTAGGTGAACCAAAGAAAATCCGAATAACTACTAGTACAAAGTATAAGTATGGTTTTGGAAGTGAAAAGAGTACATTTAAACCAAAGGACATGAGTAAAATATTTGTAAAACTTATGCTCGCTCTTAAAACTTTGAAATCTCCATTTGAGTCGAAGTGACAAAGAAAACGTATTTCCATTAGTCGTTACTTTCATTTATTCAAGGGTACAAATTTCGGCCGAATTCTAGCTTACATACCTCCATGAAAGAGGACTTGAATACCCTAGACAATTCAATCTCAATTCAACCCCAACTTTTCGCTCAAACTACAAGTGCACACGTCTAGTCCTCGAATGAAAATTTGGGCAGCACGCCCTTTGTATTTACCTATTTTTCCATCATTTATGGCTTCATTATTTTTCTTAGATCAGCCCCAAAGTCACACACAAGCAATGTTACCACCATAGCCTTTCAATTAGACTCCAAAATCATCCAATTATAACACAAGTCTAATAATACAACCGGAAAATCAGTTTTGAAGACAAAAGGCTAAACAGCAGATTTGACATCTTATAGCATATCGGTCACAATCGAAACTACGCTTATCGGATTGGGGTAACGTTTATACCGTTTCGAAGCTAAGACAATGGGCTACAATTTCAAGAAGACAACTCAACCCAGTTCATAGTTTATCCAGGTCGAATTTATAGAATACAGAACCAGAATTTCACTGTCAGGCTGGTTATCAGCACCGGGTTCAAATGATAATAACTCAGGCTACAAAAGTCTGATTGAGGCGTTTTCAGATGCATTGGAAACTAAAACATAGGACATCAACTTTCGTGTTTTGGCCAAAGGCTGATTTGATATGGACCAAAGTGAAAAACGAGGCCAGAATCGTGAAATCCCAAAACTATCCGCAAAACTATACCTCTGGCAGTCAAGGGTAGTTTTATCATTTCTCATGTTACGGTGCTCGGATTGAACTGAAATTTTATAGGCAGTTATATAACATCATTTCCTACAACTTTCATGTTTTTAGCTAAGCCCAATTCGGCCTCCATCATGGCCAAATGAAACTGGTCAGAACAGGGCAGAATTCTCTACTAAAGCTGAAATTTAACACCCAAGCTGAAAATTCCTTTAGGCAAATTGAACTAACACCAAAACACTAGATTTTTCACATGTCAAAGCTAGTAGATCATGGCCAACCCTTAAGCTTCATATATGGGCAGAATATTCTCTAAAAAAACTGAAAATCCACATATCACCACTTATAACCAAGAAATATTGCATAAACCTACCAAAGTGGTAACCACAAGCCACTAATTTACAACTATTAGAAGCAAAGAGAGATGTTCTTAGCAAATTACCTTACAACCTCAAAGAAAATGATAGCTTAGTCTTTTCTCTTCCAAAATAACTCCACCAAAGCCTTTAAACTTCCTTAGTGAGCACTTGTATGGAGTATTTTCCAATTTGGTTGGCGAAAACTCAAGATCCAAGCTAGCAACTGAAGTAGAAAAATGAAGTTTCTCTCCTTTTTTTTCTCCTCAAAGTGGCCGGCCAAGAAGCAAGAAATTGAAGATGATTTTTGGTCAAAATTTGATATTTAGTAAAGGTAAGAATTAGGTCAAAGTCCAACTTCCAATCGGTTTGCGACACTTGGCACTTTAAGGGTTTTGTTCTCATCCTTTCTACCAATGGTTAAGCTATCTAGCTAATCTCCAATTACCTCCTAGCACCTTGTATAGTAATATCCCTTTATTCAAACCTTCAGCTAGTTGTCAAAAATATATCGTATTTACCGCACTAGCAGGTCCCACGTCCATAGCGTCCATAATACGCTTCAAACTTAAGATGAACTAACTTAACTAGGAAAATTATTTAAAAATTGTACTTACTTATAAAAATGTATAGAAAATTTAATATTTTAAAGAAAAGTATAAAAATGTAGGCAAAGAAATAAAATAATGCCTAGAAAATGTGAAAATTTTCGAGTTCTCACACTCTCTCCCCCTTAAGAAATTTCGTTCTCGAAATTTTTACCTTCCGTTGCTTCAGACGATCCCGGAGCTTGTTGCTGGTCTACGGCATATACCTGTGTTGGTACTCTTGTTCGGTTCCCTCTTTCATTAGCTTGTTTCGGTTTGGTTCCACTCACTTGATAAGCACCATTCTCTCGTGGCTGTTTTTTCGGGCAATTGCTAATTTGATGATTGCTACTCCCACAAATCAAACACTTTCGCCCTTTCCTCCAACAATCATTCTTAGTATGATTTGCCTTCCCACAGTATCCACAGGCTAAGTGAGAAGCCACTTTTTGGCCTTCTCGAGAAATTTCCTCTTGTCCTATTTGCCTTTCTTTTGTAGACCCTTCATCTAATGCTCCTAATGTTCATGGTGGGTAAGGTAAATGGTTCACTTTTTGTACTTTGGAGGGCGTTATTTTTTCTCTAGATTCCTCAGGTATGCTACTAGATGTACCTCTTTTTCACGTTTGAAAAGCTTTTACTTGTGCTTTCGCATCCTCAATTTCCTGCGATTTCTCGAGAGTTTTCGTAAAAGTATTAACTTGAACCGCCACTAAAGCTTCCTGAATTTTCAAATTTAATCCTTGTATAAACCATCTCACTCTTCTCCGCTCCGTAACCACCAATTCGGAAGCAACTTAGATAGTTTAGTAAATTTAGTCTCATATTCGGCCACACTCTGGGTTCTCTGACGCAACTTAATAAATTCATCCTCTCTCCTTTCTTGGACCAAAGGGGAAGGTACTTCTCGTTAAATTCTCTTATAAAGTTTACCCATGTCCATGCAGCCTGTTCTCTCTCCTACTTTACCCTAATAACATTCCACCATGCTCGGGTCGGTCCTTCGAATTGGAATACAGCAAAGTTCACCTGTCTTTGCTCTATATATTTCAAGGCTGCGAAGATATTAATCATTGCCTCTAACCACTATTCAGCTACATCTGGATCAGGCCCTCCAAGGAATTTAGGAGGAACAAACTTTTGAAACCGTTCCAAAGCCCTGTCCTCTCCTATCTCGGGATTCTGGGTTTGATTCACTGGCATTTGGCCTTGTTGATCTACCAATCGCGCTAGGATATTTGTCATTTGTTGTATCGCCGTCGCTACTTGGTCTCCTGTCTCAACCCTCGGTCCACGATCTTGCTCAGCTGCTGTTTCTCTTTCTTTTCTTGGTTCTTGAGCTTGCCTAGCCCCACGGCCACGACTAGCTCCACGTCCGCGACTACGTCTCCCCTCCATAATCCTTTTCTCTCTTTTATTTTTTTTTCCAAAAGATGATTTAGTAGGCAAACAAAGTAAATTGACTAAATCGGCAAAATATAATACACCAAATTCACAAAGATACATATCAAGTTGAACAAAATCAAGTACAACAAATACTATACATGTAAGTATTGACATGCAACAAGCCAAATACATACAGTAACAATACAGGGGCAAAACAAGAAGAAAACGCGACATGCCGTTCCATACTCGGTTAAAAATTTTCCCCGTCCGATCTCTCACTTCGGTTACTATCTGAACTAGACGTCCATTGACCCCTTGCACTTACTCTCACCAAACGTTAGCCCATTCCTGCTCCCCGGAATGAAGATCACAAGGCCTTAGTATTGCCCTCAACTCCCGCATACTCGAGTACAAGAATCCGAGATAATTCACCACTCGAGCTAGCCAGTCCTGAGAGTAAATTATCTATAATTGAGATTCCTACCTAACGTACATATCTATTGTCCTCAAGTACCAGGATAAAGATTTAAGACCAATCACAATTCATGATTCATAACTTATGCTCAAAAGAGAACTTAGCCCTTCACACTTATTCCCAAAATTAGGACCATAACACCACTTGACCCAAACTCACTCCGCGTAGAGACCACGCGAAGTAGCTTTGATACCACCAGTGACAGCCCCACCTTCTCCTACGGCGAACCAAAAGGTTCGGCGGACCACCTGCCCAACTCTCACCAGGACTCGCTCATTCTCTTCAAACCAAATAAGATATAACCTCAAGGATAAGTGAAACAACAATTTCCAAACTCGAAACGTATACTTACATTCATTTCTATCTCAACCAGTAATACAGTCCCAAATATAACAAAAGTGCCTCGTGCCCAATACATTCAACCCTATTCAAGCGCTAGCGCGAGTACAATCACAAAAATTTTCATAAACTAGTCTATACAAGTCGCTCGCCCATGCTCACATCCCCAGTAAGGAAAACAAAAGTAACGGAATGAGCTAAAAATCCAGTGAGGTTCCAAACACATAATCAAACAATTAAGTCCAAGACGTTTAAGCATTGAATAGCAAATCATCCAGAAAACATTTACAATATAAAAGTAATGAGAACACATTCATTAAAAGGATACATGCTCACGTGGAGCCATTCGTTCGTTCATTCACCGACCATTTCCCTTATTTCTCCAACATTAGAAAACATTTTGCCTTTGAAAACTTCTCCAATGTCCTTGACATTCAGTCATTAATTTCATTCCCCGCTACTACCCATTTCATTGGCCAGTCTCCACCAGACTTCATGGTCATACTCGAGTATACCAAACATTAACCCAGGGTCACCAATCGCCCGACCGAGTCCGCTTCTGGCTCGAGTCGATCGGCAACGAAGGGCAAGGGCCCAATTCAACCAAAAAGGCTTACATTCATGCACAAGTAGTAGTTAAACATTTAATCATTTAATCATTGTAAATTTCACAATCATTTAGGTCGAGTGCGATAAAGTACACACTCGCCTAGCAAAATTCATTTTTAGAAATAATTAAAAACATTTAACATTTAATCCAACATTCACAAATAGTCACATAGTCACAACAATCCACATAGTCATTGAAAACATAACGTACAAAGAACACTCACCTATTTAAGCAAAATAACGTCCAAATTTCCTTCCGGATAATACCCTCAATCACCAAGGAACCCTAATAATAACCAAGAGAAAATATTACGGTTAAACCATCCAAAATTTAGGTGAACCAAAGAAAATCCGAATAACTACTAGTGCAAAGTATAAGTATGGTTTTGGAAGTCAAAAGAGTACATTTAAACCAAAGGACATGAGTAAAATATTTGTAAAACTTATGCTCGCTCTTAAAACTTTGAAATCTCCATTTGAGTCGAAGTGACAAAGAAAACGTATTTCTATTAGTCGTTACTTTCATTTTTCCAAGGGTACAAATTTCGGCCGAATTCTAGCTTACATACCTCCATGAAAGAGGACTTGAATACCCTAGACAATACAAGCTCAATTCAACCCCAACTCTTCGCTCAAACTACAAGTGCACACGTCTAATTCTCGAATGAAAATTTGGGCAGCATGCCCTTTGTATTTACCTAATTTTTCACCATTTATGGCTTCATTATTTTTCTCAGATCAGCCCCAAAGTCACACACAAGCAATGTTACCACCATAGTCTTTCAATTACGCTCCAAAATTATCTAATTATAACACAAGTCTAATAATACGACTGGAAAATCAGTTTTGAAAACAAAATGCTAAACAGCAGATTTGACATCTTATAGCATATCGGTCACAATCGAAGCTACGCTTATCGGATTGGGGTAACGTTATACCGTTTCAAAGCTAAGACAAAGGGTTACAACTTTTATGAAAATAACTTAACCCAATTCATAGTTTATCCAGGTCGAATTTACAGATTACAGAACCAGAATTTCACTGTCAGGCTGGTTATCAGCACCGGGTTCAAATGACAATAACTCAGGTTGTAAAAGTCTGATTGAGGCGGACTACAACTTTCGTGTTTTGGCCAAATGCTGATTTCATACGGACCAAAGTGAAAAATGAGGCCAGAATCGTGAAATCCCAAAACTATCCGCAAAAATATACCTTTGGCAGTCAAGGGTATTTTTGTTATTTCACATGCTACAGTGCTCGGATTGAGCTGAACTTTTGTAGGCAGCTATATAACTTCATTTCCTACAAATTTCATGTTTTTAGCTAAGCCCAATTCGGCCTCCATCATGGCCGAATGAAACTGGTCAGAACAGGGCATAATTCTCTACTAAAGCTGAAATTTAACACCCAAGCTGGAAATTCCTTTAGGCAAATTGAACTAACACCAAAACACTAGATTTTTCACATATCAAAGCTAGTAGATCATGGCCAACCCTTAAGCTTCATATATGGGCAGAATATTCTCTAAAAAAACTGAAAATCCACATATCACCACTTATAACCAAGAAATATTGCATAAACCTACCAAAGTGGTAACCACAAGCCACTAATTTACAACTATTAGAAGCAAAGAGAGATGTTCTTAGCAAATTACCTTACAACCTCAAAGAAAATGATAGCTTAGTCTTTTGTCCTCCAAAATAACTCCACCAAAGCCTTTAAACTTCCTTAGTGAGAACTTGTATGGAGTAGTTTCCAATTTGGTTGGCGAAAACTCAAGATCCAAGCTAGCAAGTGAGGTAGAAAAATGAAGTTTCTCTCCTTGTTTTTCTCCTCAAAGTGGCCGGCCAAGAAGCAAGAAAATGAAGATGATTTTTGGTCAAAATTTGATATTTAGTAAAGGTAAGAATTAGGTCAAAGTCCAACTTTCAATCGGTTTACGACACTTGGCACTTTAAGGGTTTTGTTCTCATCCTTTCTACCAATGGTTAAACTATCTAGCTAACCTCCAATTACCTCCTAACACCTTGTACAGTAATATCCCTTTATTCAAACCTTCAGCTAGTTGTCAAAAATATATCGCATTTACCGCACTAGCGGGTCCCACGTCCATAGCGTCCATAATTCGCTTCAAACTTAAGATAAATTAACTTAAACTAGGAAAATGATTTAAAAACTGTGCTGATTTATAAAAATGTATTGAAATTTTAATATTTTAAAGAAAAGTATAAAAATGTAGGCAAAGAAATAAAATAATGGCTAGAAAATGTGAAAATTTTCGGGTTCTCACAATTACCATAGAATTTAAAGTTATAGAACCTAAGCCAGCAGTACAAATGTTAAATTAAGAACTTTCACTTAAATGTACTATTGTATATGCCTGTATTGTATTCCATTCTTGAGAGCATGTGGCTCATTTATGGATTGGTAATGTAGTCATGTAACTGTAGGCTGAGCTAAATGAGCTGTATAACATTGCTGTTAGTAGCCAACGAAGGATATTAAAGATTGCAGAAATGCTCGCTTCTCAGCCAGGAGCAAAAGCTTTCACTTCTGGGCTTGAAGCATTGGACAAAGGAAAAAAACCTATACAGGAGGACTATACAATGCACAAGAGTCCTGATACCGAAGAAGAGCTGGAATTCAATTTGCCGAAGAAGGGGGCAACGATGAGGAGGATGATGCTGATGAATTTGATGCGGAAGGTCTGAAGAAGACGAGCATAATGCAGCGCAGAGTGAAGAAGACGATGCTAATATGAGGACAAATATTGAAGCCATCCCAAACCCAGAGCTGAATGAAGATGTAATGGGCATGGAGAATCTAATTCCTACCTCATCAGTCGTGCTCAATAACATCAGTCAGTGATTGCAACAAGGGGCCACCATGACAGCCACTGAGCAAGGAAGCATTATACACCTTCAAGAGCAAGAGCAGGAGCAATATAGGTCAAATGTCATAGAACCTGCCGAAGAAGGTCAATCAACGGTGCAACCACCTTTGAACGCTAGTGCATCGACGTCACATCTACATGAGCCAGAAACACCACGTAGGTTGCGGTCATATGGTCGAAAGCGGAAAGGTTGGTACAGTTATATTATTCATAAGGTTCTAATTCAAGTAACATGACTGTAACAGCTATATACACACACGATAACTCTGTTTATACCATCATGATGCTACCTATATGGGTCTGAATTGTCGCTAGTCATCATCGAAAACTTGTAGGCATACTGTCATAACACACCAATGTCAGCTGCATATAAAGCGGACCTGACAAACTGAATTGAGCATAATAATTAAGTATGACTTTATTCCAACCACATCCTAATAAGCCTAATGTCATGTTAAGCCAATTGGGAAGTTACAGTGTGTTTGAAAAACTGTTAGTTACATCGTATTTGAAGATTGTTATAAAATAGTTATTGGGAAGTTACAGTGTGTTTAAAGATTTTTGCAAAAAAAATTATTTGGGAAGTTACAGATTAAAAATTAATACAAAACTCCGTATTTGGAAACTGCTTACAGTGGGTTTGTAGTTTGTTACAAAATTAGTTATTGGGAAGTTACAGTTTGAAAATTAATACAAAACTCCATATATGAAGACTGTTAGTTACGAAGTGTTTGTAGGTTGTTACAAAATAGTTATTGGAAAGTTACAGTGTGTCAAAAGACTATTACAAAATAGTTATTTGGGAAGTTACAGTTTGAAAATGAATACAAAACTCCATATTTGAAAATTGTTAGTTACGAAGTGTTTATAGGTTGTTACAAAATTGTTATTGGGAAGTTATAGTGTGTTCGTAGACTATTACAAAATAGTAATTGGGGAAGTTGCAGTTTGAAAATTAATACAAAACTCCATATTTGAAGACTGTTGGCTACGAAGTGTTTGTAAGTTGTTACAAAATAGTTATTGGGAAGTTACAGCATGTTCGAAAACTGTTACAAAATAGTTATTTGGGAAGATATAGTTTGAAAATTAATACAAAACTCCATGTTTGATGATTGCATATTACAATGTGTTTGTAGGTTGGTACAAAATAGTTATTGGGACAAATAACTGTGTGTTTGAAAACTGTTACAAAATGGCTATTTTAGCAGTTACAGTGTGGTTTAAAACTGTTACAAAATAGTTATTGAGAAGTTATAGTGCGTTTGAAAATTAATACAAAATTATTTGAAGAGTGTTAGTTACAATGTGTTTGAAGAGCGTTACAAAATAGTTATTGGGATAGTTACAGTGTGTTTGAAAATTAATCGATTGGTGTTTCTAGACTGTTAGTTACACTATGTTTGAAGACTGTTATAATATGCTTTACAATTTGTTACATAACAACAGATAAATTGCATATGAAATGCATGTTCTTTGCTTTTTAGGAGGCCCTGACGTTGAGATAAAGCACAAGTCTACACGTGCAACAAAGAAGAGCACCGTTCTACAGTCAGCAGAGTACATTCTACCTGCACCTGTGACAGTAAGCTTGTACGATAAAAATGTGGCTGCATATGCATGGGACCCCGACAAAAATCCCAAGTAAGATTCTTGACAAAACTATTAATTCGACCTTGTGAGCTATTCACTTCAATAAGTACGCATGTGGTTCATTGTAACATGGCCCAGGAAAACAGTATGAAAATGGATGAGAATTGACTTCATTATTACATGTCCGTTTTTTGGAGTACGATTATTAATTATTAGTAAATCGTTCAATTGTGGCCCGGATCTGATAGGGACATACTTATTCAAATGTTTCGATTCTCGCTGACACGGCTTGACTTGAAGACACTTGAAAATGGCATGCATGTGTCGAATCGGGTCAGTAGTTTATTACGTTTATTAAAAAAGTTTGATTATCAATTTATTGATTGGATTAGTGATACGTAAATGCAATTGTAACTGTCAATTACATGTTTTGGAAACCATTGAATATTGATTAGGTGATTGACATATTTGCCCGTCTCATGAATTGGGGTAGAAGAACTGCCAAAAGTAGGAAGCTTGAACGCTACATCATTGAACCTCTAGCAGTTGTGAGTTTGAAATTTGGACTGCATCCTATTATGTGCTAAATTTTTTCAACATCATATCTAAATTGGTATTACGAACCAACGCACTATTACTGATGTCTTCTACACTGCTCCCACTCGTCCATGTTATTGGTTGCAGGAAGGAATTTTAAAAATGGAAAAATTCGACAAGCTATCTGATGCCAGTTTATCTGCTAAACTGAAAAAGTTATTCAAAGTTCGTAATAACAATACGGGGGTTGATCCCGCGAATTGTGATTGGGTATGTAATTACCACCTTTAACCCAAGGGTTTTTTTATTAGATGTTGAATATCCAAAAATGTAGAATCAGGTTACATACAATTCAAATGTGTTACCTTTTTTATACCTCATTCGTTTCAGATACTTGTGCCTGTATGCACAGAAGGGTATTGGTTTATCTACAGTTTTGATGTCTCACAGAGAGAAGTGCACCTGCTAGACCCTAATAACGATCAAGCAAAGAGCAAAGACATAAGTGTACTGAATGGTATGTTGGACTGTCACGTAAATGCATTAGAAGAGAAGAGGATGACACATTAGTGCTTCTAATCTGTTTTACATAATCTTTGGTGCTATAGAAACGTACTCTGGGGTTGGTCGTGGCAACAAAGTTTGGCAAGGAAATTGACTTCTCCAGTTTCTCGTATGCACTTGCCGATGTCCCTCATCACTCACCAAATAAAGTGTAAATAGTTTGACTTCTCACATCATTATTGTTAGAGTTGCAAATATTTTATTTCAACACATATACTCCAACTGACTAATGAGAAGACAATATGAACAGATGTGACAGTGGTGTCTTCATTATGACATTCCTAGAGCATTGGAGCGGAAGGTTGGTTGTTCGGTTTAGAAAGGTATTACAATTGCCCTCCCTTTTTTCCTAGTTTATAACTGGAATTGTGGTTTATATGTGACAGCCCCACCTCACCCTAAGGCGAACCAAAGGGTTCGGCGGACTGCCTGCCCAACTCTCGCCAGGACTACGGAGTCGATTCACACAAACCCTATATAGTACGCGTGAAAACTCAACGAAAACGAACAATGGAGACCACCAAGGGTTAAACAGGGCTTACCAAACCATACGAAAGTACGGGACGTCGATTAAACATTTATACATATATTTACATCGGAGTCTTGAACCAATGAACTAAATACACGCCAGAGTATTCACGCTACACAAAATACAATTAGGGTTTCAGTTACAGAGGAGCATAAACAAAAGAAGTCCTACAACTAGCTCAACTCTTTTCTTCCAAAAATCTTGGTTTCAAAACATGGAACCCTGTAAGGAAAACAAAGGTAACAAAAAGGGGTGAGCTTGCGCTCAATGAGGTACCAGACATATAGCAGTAAAATCATGGCATTTCACGTTTAACAAATCAGGTACACATGCCAGACGTAAAGTAAAGTAGTTAGACACAATGATTCAAATAGGAAGCATACAGGTGGCTCTCAGGAGCCAGATTTCCATCTGCAGTACTTGATCCGAACCCGTTGACTCTCCGTCAACGTACATAGAACCAACATATCCGTAGACCCCACTTTACGCCAATTTCCGTCCACCAAACATACCTGTAAGGCCCAAAGACAACCTAAGAGGGGGGTGAATTAGGTTGATTAAAATCTTAATCAAAAATTGATGCAATTTTTGCTTAATAAAATTTACCTTCTTTTCTAATAATGATCAATCAAGTAGATTAGAAGAAGAGAGCAATATTGATTCGAAAAACAAGTATAGATAAGCAATGAGAGTTTTATTAAACAAAAAGAATAAGATAGAATATCAAACCGATTGTCTACCAAGCTTTCCTCAAACTTGAAGACCAATCACTAAGTTGAGCAACTTCTCTTTGATGAAAGATGATCAACTAGTTGTACAATGGAGGGAGCACTTCCTCCTTGCCCTAAGCCTCACTTAGTCAAGCTAAGAAGTTTTACAATCACTCAGATAACCCTCAACAAAGCTACACTAATGAAACTTTCAACCACAAGAGAAAAGCTCACAAGAAATTCACACCACTTGGAGAACAAATCTAGCTTTGGAGACTATTTTCTAGCTAAAATATCTCTTGAGATCTTGTAAACAAAGTGTGCAAAAGTCCTCTTCTGAATCAGAATCGTTTGTATTTAAAGGGAGCCAAAAATGGGCTTCATTAATACTTCCAACGGATAGAAGGCAGATGAAGAGTAAGCTAGCCGTTGGAGCTGTCGGACGTCCGACGTCTTAGTCATCGTCCGATCCCATCGTCCGAAAATCAGTCAAGTTGTTGTTCGGACGTCCGATGATATTTTATCGTCCGAGCTTCTGTGTCCGAACGTCGTCCAGAGAGTTATCAAATCTTCGTGGAATTTTTAGGACGTCCGATGAGATTGATGTGCGTCCGAAGCATGCGTCCGATCCTTCAGGACGTCCGATGCTTCTTTACGAGCGTCCGACAGAGTCTTGGCAGAGAGTCATCAATATTTTGTGGAATTTTAGGATGTCCGACACGTTCGATGTGCGTCCGAGGAGTACGTCCGATCCATCCGGACGTCCGATGCTTCCTCACGAGCGTCCGACAGAATCTTCTTCTTAATGATCTTCATCCTTTCGGACGTCCGACCAATTCCTTAGGACGTCCGACATGAGTGTCCTGTTTTTGCTTCTTCTTTGGTTGATTTTCATTTCTTGACATATTCGTACCTGATTCTTTGATAGGCAAAAAACACTTATATTTGAAGAGAGTTAAATAAACATTTCAAAGTCCTTTGTGATCATCAAAACCAAGAATAACATTCTCCCCCTTTTTGATGATGACAAAACAAAGGTTTGAAATGAGATTCGATGATTGCAATAAAAACTCCCCCTTTCTCAATAGACAAAAACTCCCCCTTACTTAGTGAATCATAAAAAAATTTTGAAAAACTCCCCCTCACTTGGCTGCCCAACCGAATTAAACAATTATCCAAAATATGACAATTAAGCAGCCAACATCCAACATTTTACCAGTTCAATCCATCAGCCAATCCAAATTTGATCAAATCATCAATCAATCAATCATCAATCATCAATCAATCCAGTCCTCTCCCCCTTTTTGTCATCACAAAAGGGCAATCAATCACATCCATCTCATCCACAAACATCATTCAAAAATACTTAAACATCCACACAATCATCCACAAAATTCATTACATCCACACAATCATCATTCAAAATACTTAATCATCTATCAAACAGTACCAAAAGAAACATAAACATAATCATAACCAAATGTTGAATTCATCTACATATCCATTGTTGAACACCACAAACACATGAAATAAATAAATTGCAAATGTCCTAAATGGTGAACTATGTGGATCCAGGTGTTCTTCGAGAGAGCTGATATTGGGAGAGGTCCTCCTCTTCAGTTTCTTCATCATCTGCAGCAGCCTCTTCAACTGGTGCCTTGCCTTTATCTGATGTGGAAGGGCCATGAGGAGTCACAGGAGTTGATGAACCAGGGTCTGGAATTGATGAGCTTGGATCAGTGGGGTGTGGTTCTTTGTCATGGGAAACTTCCTCAAACACAGGTGGGGGAAAAAGAAGGTTCTTTTTGTCTAGGAAGGCTGTTTGTTTCTCAGAGGACATGGTGAGCATTAGACCATGTTCTAGAAGAAGAACATGCTGTTTGAGTTCACGAAGGAACTCAATCACTTCATCATTGGAGGAGGAAGCTGCTTTAGTGGCAGACTTCCTGGGATGAATGGGAGTGAGTGAAACAGATGAAGGATCATGTGTAGTCTTAGACCTCTGTTCACTAGATGATGCCCCCTTATAAGCCCACAGATTATCTTTAAAAACAAGATTTTTCCTTTCAAAATATCCTTTGGTAAAGGCATAAGAAGATGCTTCTTTGGGACAAACACCTAGAATTGGAACTTTGTAAAACTCAAAAATCCTTTGAAGAAACTTTCCATAAGATAATTTTCTGCGAGAATCAGTGGCATAGCGAAGTAAAAACTTGCACATGACAAAACCAAAATCAATACGAATTTTTTCTCGAAAACAGTAAAAGAGATACAACTCCATTTTGTTTGCATCAGTTCTATGGCCATCAGTGGGTACAAGCAGGTTTGAAATGATTGAAAAGGCAATTAGATTCACAGGAGCAAGATCATTCAGTTTAGCATCAGCAGGGGAGGAAAAACTTCTTTTAAAATAAGTTAACATTTTAGCCCCATCAAAATGATTATCAGCAGTAGGGTGCTCTTCATAGGAAAAGAAATTTGTAATTTTATCCTTGCATCCAGGTTCAATAGTAGTTTTTAAAATATCATTCACAATTTCAGAATCAAAGACTAAGTCTACCCCATTAACCCTGGACATAATCTCAGTCTGATCAGTGCCTTTCCTAAGATTAGCAAAGAATTGATACAGCATTTCAGGGTAATAAACATTGGGCATAGAAACGAGATGTGACCATTTCTGGAAAGCAAATAGACTCAGAATGGATTCTAAACCTATGTGGCGAAATTCAGAAGAGTTTACAATTCGTTGAGGGATGACACCTTTCTGGGATATCCAGGAGTGTTTGTCTTTTGCAGCATCATCAAAGAATGTAGGGAGTGTGGCTGATTTTGGAGGCGGTTGAGAAAAGGTTCCCTGTCCAGATTCAGGCTGAGAGGTGGGTTGTGGAGTAGGCCGTGACATTTGACCTTTTACGGCTCCTCTCTTGAAGCGTTTGGATGAACGTTTGACCGTAGGAAGATCCTCATCCTCATCCCTGAGTGGATGCTTGCGTCCGGCAGTAACCTTTCCTCCTCTTAGATTCACCATTGTGTGAAATGTGTGGAATGAAGGATGCAAATGATGCACACAGTAGTAGGGAAGTGAATCGCACAGAAATTATGGGACAAAAAGGCCTTGAACAAGATTTGACAGAGCGGTTATGAGAAAGTAGGGTTTAGAGGGAAATTTGGGACTTTACGAAATGTTATGCGATTCGGTGAAATGATCAGGAGAAACGAGTCGCAATCGATCAGGAAAAGTTTTGGTTGAGTCAATTTGGGAATGAGAGCTTCAGAATGGTATGAATTTGAGAGTGAGAGATGAGAGAGTTCTCGTCCGAGAGGAAATAGAAGAAGAAGAGTTTGAAGCAAATGAGGAAGAAAGTTACTTTAAAAAGTGTACCGTTGCACTGTCGGACGGCCGAACGAAGTCGTGCGTCCGACATCTTCGTCCGAACAGGTGTTTTCTGGAAAAAATAGCTGAAGAACATTATCGGACGTCCGTTCATCTTCTTTCGGACGTCCGAAGACTTTGAGAAATTTTAAGATGATTTTTCGATTATTCCCAATTTTGATCTTAGATGAATGAACTGATCTAATGGCAAAGCTTTGGTAAAAATATCAGCAAATTGATCTTTAGAACAAACATAATTTACACAAATTTCACCTTTTTGAACAAGATCTCGAATAAAGTGATGCTTTATATCTATATGTTTTGTCCTAGAATGTTGAATTGGATTTTTGGTCAAATTAATAGCACTAGTATTATCACAGAATATAGGCATGCAGTCATATAACAATCCAAAATCATTCAAGGTATGCTTCATCCATAAAAGTTGAGCACAACATGCACTAGCGGCAATATATTCCGCTTCGGTTGTAGACAAAGATATTGCATTTTGCTTTTTGCTAAACCAAGAAACTAAGCAATTACCAAGAAAGTGACAAGTTCCACTAGTACTTTTTCTGTCCACACGATAACCACCAAAATCCGCATCCGAATATCCATATAAAGCAAATTCACAAGATCTAGCATACCAAAGACCATAGTCTAATGTACCTTTTAAATACCTAAAAATTCTTTTAACAGCATTTAAATGTGATTCTTTTGGACAAGATTGAAATCTAGCACACAAGCAAACAGCAAACATAATATCAGGTCTACTTGCGGTTAAATAGAGTAAGCTTCCGATCATACCTCGATGGTGCTTTTCATCCACATGATTACCTTCTTCATCTTTGTCAAGTTTTGTAGAAGTGCACATTGGAGTTCCAACTTGCTTTGAGTCTTCCATGCCAAACTTTTTCAGCAATTCCTTGGTATATTTTGCTTGATTTATAAAAATTCCCTCAAGGGCTTGATGTATTTGAAGTCCAAGGAAGAAATTTAATTCTCCCATCATACTCATTTCAAATTCACTTTGCATAGTGGTGGAAAAATCCTTGCATAGATACTCATTAGTAGCACCAAAAATAATATCATCAACATATATTTGCACAATAAGAAGGTCATTTAACACTTGCTTAGTAAACAGTGTGGTGTCCACAAAACCTCTTTTGAAACCATTTTCAATCAAGAAACCACTTAATCTTTCATACCAAGCTCTTGGAGCCTGTTTTAAACCATATAATGCTTTAGATAGTTTAAACACATGACTTGGAAATTTTGTATTTTCAAAACCGGGAGGTTGATCCACATATACTTCTTGATCAATAAAACCATTTAAAAAGGCACTTTTAACATCCATTTGAAACAATTTGAAACCTTTGAAACAAGCAAAAGCAAGAAGCATTCTAATAGATTCTAATCTTGCTACGGGAGCAAATGTTTCATCAAAATCAATTCCTTCTTCTTGTGCATATCCTTTAGCAACTAATCTGGCTTTATTCCTTATAACAACACCTTTATCATCCAATTTATTTCTAAATATCCACTTTGTGCCAATGATAGGTTGATTTTGAGGTCTATCAACAAGTGTCCAAACCTTATTTCTCTCAAATTGGTTAAGTTCCTCTTGCATAGCCAAAATCCAGTTATCATCCTTTAAAGCATCATTGATATTTTTTGGTTCAAAAAGAGAAACTAAAGCAAAATTGTCTATCAATATTCTAGATGAAGAACGAGTCTTTACCTTTTCGGATGGATCACCAATTATAAGCTCTCTTGGATGATTTTGGCTGAATTTCCAAGCATTGGGAAGATCTTTGACTGAATCATCATTCTCATCTTCATCACCCTTTTCTTGATCATTATGAGCTTCATCCATCATTTCCATTGCTGCTGGTTTAGAAATTCCTTCATCACCAATTTTCAGCTTTTCCATTCCTTCACGAACACCTACATCATCATCCTCACACGACCTTTTGGAATTATCATCATTATTTTCATCAAATGTTATGTGAATGGCTTCTTCTATCACAAGAGTCCTTCTATTAAAGACTCTATATCCTCTTTTGTTCTCACAATAACCCAAAAATATTCCTTCATCAGATTTTTTCTCAAACTTACCAAGATGTTCCTTTAAATTTAAAATAAAACATTTACAACCAAAGACTTTGAAATATCCAACCGTAGGTTTTTTATCAAAAATCAGTTCATAAGAAGTCTTATTCAAGATGGGTCTCAAAAGGATTCTGTTCATCACATAACATGCAGTGTTTACCGCTTCAGCCCAAAGGTATTTTGGCAAACTACATTCACTCAACATAGTTCTAGCAGCCTCTTGTAGTGTCCTATTTTTCCTTTCTACAACACCATTTTGTTGTGGAGTTCTAGCAATTGAAAACTCATGTGTTATGCCATTATGATCACAGAAATCTGGAAAACCACAATACTTGAATTCCGTTCCATTATCACTTCTAATCCTAACAATTTTTAAGCCAAGCAGATTTTGCACTTTAGCAAACAATGAAGTGAAATTCTTGAAGGCATCATCCTTATGAGCAAGAAATATCACCCAAGTATATCTAGAATAATCATCCACAATCACAAAGCAGTATTTCTTACCTCCCAAGCTAGTGATTTGAGTAGGACCAAATAAGTCAAGATGCAAGAGTTCTAAAGGTTTAGAAGTTGAAACACACTTCTTTGGTTTAAAAGAAACTTTTGTTTGCTTTCCAAATTGACAAGCATCACAAATTTTATCCTTTTCAAAACAGATTTTTGGCAAGCCTCTAACCAGCTCCTTTTTCGAAATCTCCTTTAGTAAATCCATGTTAAAATGACAAAGTCTCCTATGCCACAACCAAGGATCTTCATTTGAAGCTTTAAGACATTTGAAGCTAGAAGAATCAATTTTATCAAGAACCACAATATATATGTCGTTAAACCTCTTACCTTTGAACACAACATTATATTTGGAATCAAGCACAATGCATTCATGCTTTTTAAACAACACATTCAAGTCTTTATCACACAATTGACTAACACTAAGCAAGTTATAACCGAAATTATCAACTAAGAGCACATTATGAACAAAAGTTTCACCATCCTTACCAACATCACCTATTCCAATTGTCTTAGCTTTCACATCATCACCGAATGTCACCTTTCCACTTGATTTTGATTTTAGCTTTATGAACAAAGAGGGATCACCGGTCATATGCCTTGAGCAGCCACTATCAATAAACCATTTGGACTTGTTCGAGCCTTTTTCCTGAAAAGAGAAAATGTTTGGTACCCTTTTTAATTTTTGGGTCCACAATAGTTAGCATTGTATCTCACTAACCATATGCATTTCATCCCTCTGTTCAGATTTCTTTTCACATAGCAATCTCCTTTCAAATGCCCTTTTTGACAACAAAAATCACACATAATGGAAGAGTCCTTAACATGTACTGGTTTGACATATCTCAATCCATTTCTTCTATATGTAGTGAAACCATGTGCATTTTTGTTGCGTGCTAATGTTCTTTGATGAGCAGTAAGAAAGGTAGATGACATGTTCTTTTTGAGAAAATCTTGTTTTCTTGCTTTCAAAGTGTCATCCAAGTTGTCCATCTTTTTTTTCAAATCACCATGTCTTTCCTTCAGCATTCTACAAATATTTGTCTTTCTATCAAGCTCATTTTGAACATTAAATCCGGCTCTTACAAGACAATCATTGTCAGTCTTTAGTTGCTTATTTTGTTGAAGAAGACTTGTATTTTCATGAATGAGAAAAGTAATTTTCTGTTTTAGCTGCTTGTTTTTATCATAAGATTCCTTCAAGGCATTATGCAGTTTTTCAACAAAGGATTCAAGATCATCATCTTCTTCATCATCACTTTCAGATTGAGAGTGTATGGAAGTTACCTCATTATCTCCAATAGCCATGAAGGCCATTTGAGCTGATTCTTCCTCTTCTTCAACTTCCCCTTCAGAGTTGCATTCATTCCAAGTAATCTGGAAGTTGTTGAATCTTGGCTTTCGATCAGCTTTCCCATCTTTCATTTTCTTCATGGGGCATTCGTTTGCATAGTGTCCAGGCTGTCCACATTCATAGCATTTATCCACTAGCTTCTTGTTGAATTCTTGTTTTCCTTTGTTCCTTGCATTTGATGAATAATTTTGAAATTGATTGCTAGGTCCTCCCTTTCTAAACTTCCTTTTATTCAAGATTCTCTTGAAGCCTCTTGTGATGAGAGCAAGATCATTATCATCACCATCCGAGTCTTCATCATCCAAGTGAGCTGGATCATCTTCACTTTGAGTAGTCTTCAGAGCAATATTTCTCTTTGCTCTAGCATCCTCTTCCTCCTGCACTTTAGATTTCAGTTTCAACTCATAAGAGGTTAGTGAGTTAATGAGAGATTCAATAGGCACAGAATTTAAATCCTTAGCCTCCTCTATTGCAGTCACTTTATTTTCCCATTCTTTGCCCAATGCATTGAGAATTTTCCTGTTCTTCTCTCCCAAGGTGTACTCTTTGCCCAACACCTCGAGATCTTTGATCAAGTCATTGAACCTGCAATACATTTTGTCAATATCCTCAAGAGGTTCAATTTTAAATGATTCATACTTTGTGACCAAGATAGCCTTTTTCTGTTCTCTCACGTTGTCACCACCCTCATGGATTTCTCTTAGCTTATCCCACATTTCTTTGGCCGATTTACAGCCTTTTACTCTAATTGATTCATTTGAATCTAAGGCACTATAAAGAACATTCATGGCTTTGGCATTCAATGTGAGATTAGTCCTATCTTGAGCATTCATTTCAGCTCTTCTTTTTGGCCGAAGCAACCCTGTATCTGCATCAAGAAAGTTAGCTTCATGCGGTCCTTCACTCACAATAAACCATAGCTCAATATCAATAGATTGCAAAAAGATAATCATCCTTTCTTTCCAGCTAACATAATTAGAGCCACTGAACATGGGAGGCCTAGTAACAGATTGTCCCTCAACAAACATAGCATGACTGGTTGTCATCTTTACTCCAAGCCGTTAGAGCTTAATCTCTAGGAGACCAAGCTCTGATACCAATTGTAAGGCCCAAAGACAACCTAAGAGGGGGGGTGAATTAGGTTGATTAAAATCTTAATCAAATTTATGCAATTTTTGCTTAATAAAATTTACCTTCTTTTCTAATAATGATCAATCAAGTAGATTAGAAGAAGAGAGCAATATTGATTCGAAAAACAAGTATAGATAAGCAATGAGAGTTTTATTAAACAAAAAGAATAAGATAGAATATCAAACCGATTGTCTACCAAGCTTTCCTCAAACTTGAAGACCAATCACTAGGTTGAGCAACTTCTCTTTGATGAAAGATGATCAACTAGATGTACAATGGAGGGAGCACTTCCTCCTTGCCCTAAGCCTCACTTAGTCAAGCTAAGAAGTTTTACAATCACTCAGATAACCCTCAACAAAGCTACACTAATGAAACTTTCAACCACAAGAGAAAAGCTCACAAGAAATTCACACCACTTGGAGAACAAATCTAGCTTTGGAGACTATTTTCTAGCTAAAATATCTCTTGAGATCTTGTAAACAAAGTGTGCAAAAGTCCTCTTCTGAATCAGAATCGTTTGTATTTAAAGGGAGCCAAAAATGGGCTTCATTAATACTTCCAACGGATAGAAGGCAGATGAAGAGTCAGCTAGCCGTTGGAGCTGTCGGACGTCCGACGTCTTAGTCATCGTCCGATCCCATCGTCCGAAAATCAGTCAAGTTGTTGTTCGGACGTCCGATGATATTTTATCGTCCGAGCATCTGTGTCCGAACGTCGTCCAGAGAGTTATCAAATCTTCGTGGAATTTTTAGGACGTCCGATGAGATTGATGTGCGTCCGAAGCATGCGTCCGATCCTTCAGGACGTCCGATGCTTCCTTACGAGCGTCCGACAGAGTCTTGGCAGAGAGTCATCAACATTTTGTGGAATTTTTAGGACGTCCGACACGTTCGATATGCGTCCGAGGAGTACGTCCGATCCATCCGGACGTCCGATGCTTCCTCACGAGCGTCCGACAGAATCTTCTTCTTAATGATCTTCATCCTTTCGGGCGTCCGACCAATTCCTTAGGACGTCCGACATGAGTGTCCTGTTTTTGCTTCTTCTTTTGGTTGATTTTCATTTCTTGACATATTCGTACCTGATTCTTTGATAGGCAAAAAACACTTATATTTGAAGAGAGTTAAATAAACATTTCAAAGTCCTTTGTGATCATCAAAACCAAGAATAACAATACCCCTACCAGGCCCGAACGCCAAACAGAACAGAAGTGGTAATACTCGAGTATACCGGAATTAAGGGTCTCAATACCCAAAGATTCCTGAAATAGACTACCGTGGTTCGTTATCTAATCGACCAGGCCCTTGCCGGCCCGACTTGAGTAACTAGCCACAGGTGTTGAGCTCAATGGTCACAGAAAGGTCGTTGGATACCAGCCTCCAAATGACGTTCGAACAGATTCAGATACAGTTAACAGATTAACAGTAAATAGGCATATGGACAGACAAGAGAACGAGTGTGATAAACTACACCCTCGTCTCAAACAGAATAAACAGATAGTGCAGTCATTTAAATCACAGATTGCAGGGCAGAAATCAAGTTAAGTAACAACTGAGGGGAGTGGTACACTCACCAGTTCAAGTACAGGTACTTCCAAAAATTTCCACCCAAAGTGGCCTAATCACCGTGAAACCCTAAGAATAACAAAGGTAAAACAGTTGACATTTCTTCATCCAAAACCGAGTAAATAGGATGCACAAATGAGGTTCGATTACTAGTCAGGTACCTCTCCAAGTTATATACTAGTACGAAAAATAAAAGACGGCTTAAGAATAAAAGAAAACGGTTGGTCCTAAGGACATACATGACCCCAAAACCCCTCACTCCTCTCAAAATCATACTTACAATGATGTACTAGCTCATATCTCAAGGTGAAATTGAAAGTGAGAATAATTCCAAGAAAACAGATTTTTTTTTCAGTTTTGCACACCCCTGATTGAAAAATCATATCTTAGGATTCTTAAGTCCGAAATTGGTAAAATTTACACCGTTGGAAAATAGACTCAAAGGGGTAAAATTTCTCAAAAGACATATTTAGAAGATTCAGATCACAAGCCAATCAAATTCAAGCCTCAAATTGCTGTCTTAACCAGAAAAAGGCAGAGCAGGTATACGATTTCGGTTAACTTTGAAAAATCACCATAAATCCCACAGACCAAACCAGAAACTGAAATTTACACGGTTCATAGCCCTATGAATCTAGTTTAAAACACAACAAACAGAACTCAATTCCGATATTTCGACATCCAGATATTGTAGATTTCCCAGAACTGCTCCGGGGTTCCTGCGAAAATTTTAACAGCATTTCCCCTTGTTTTTCTTACTTTTCACCCTACAATTCAACACCAAATTCAACCCAAATCAACCACAACCTCAAATATAATTCACAAGCTATTAAAAACATCTAATTAGGGTCACAATACCCTTCATATATAGTCAATTACAACACAAGGTTAATAATGCAACCGAAAACCAATTTGAAAGACAATAGGCCTAAAAGCAGGTTTGACGTGTCTCGGTGTTTCGATCGTAACTTAAGTTATGCTTATCGGATTAAGACAAATCTTATGGAATTTTGAAGCTGAGACAGGGATCTGTAACTTTGATGAAGACTACTTAGTCCAGTTCTCACCCTAACTAGGTCAAATTTACCAAAACAACCCCAGATTTTCCAGTTCGAAGTTTACTGTGGCAGTCCTGATTCATTCAGTCATATCTCAGCACATACAACTCCAATTCAAGTGATTCCAAATCCATTTGAAAGCTAAGATACAAGGATATAATTCTTAAGAAGACATCAACAACCAAATCAGTAGTATTCCCGGTCAAAATAACCAATTACAGAAGCTGATTATCAGTTTCGGATAGAAACAGGGCAGTAGGGGTATTTTGGTCTTTTCATAGGTTATGTTACTCCGATTGAGCTGAAATTTTGTAGGAAACTCTAAAATATCATTCTCTACAACTTTCATGTTTTAACCCAAGGCTAATTCGGCCTCTAACTATGAGGAACAGTACCAGGCAGAATGGTTGAATTGAAACCCTAAATCCGAATTTTTCCGTTCAATGCGGAAATTTTCCGCAAACAACCACAATTTACGCATTCTAGCTTCATTCTAGATCATTTCCAACCATCATACATGGCCACACAATAGTAATCATATGAAAATAGAAAAAAATCATGATTAAATAGAAAATGCACCAAATTCTACCAAAAGTCATGAAACAACACCTAAAATCATCACTTCACCTCACACATGTCAATAATTAAGCATTATTGAGTTGCAAGAAAGGTCCCTTAGTTACTCACCTTAACAACCCAAGAACAAGAGCAACTTAGCACCTTAATCCTCCAAACAACTTCACTAATCACCTCACAACCACTCACTTAAGGGTTTTTATGGAGTAAATGCAAGATTAAACGGTTGGTTTGTTGGATTGAGCAAGTTTGGAGCAAGAGATTGGAGAGCTTTTCCTTTCTTTTTTGGAGCAAGAGGTTCGGCCAAGGAAGCTTTAAAATGAGGATGATTTTTGGAAATTTTTACTTAAATTGGTAAAGCAAGAAAGTTGGTCAAAATTGACTAAGTTAAGAATTAACCTCCAAGTGACACTTGTCACTCCATTTAATACATCTCTATCCTTTTGTCTCTCCAATAATAATCCATCTAGGTAACTTCTAATTATCTCTTAACATCTGATAAATTAAACTCGGTATACACAACTTAACCTAATTGGCCGAATTTTATCAAACTTACCGCACTAGCGGGTCCCACGTCCGGTATACGCTCTTAATTTCTCAAAAACTAACCGATACTAGAAAAATTATCTAAAAACTATATTTACTCATAAAAATTATCTAGAAAAGTTTTCTAATAAAGAAAATGCAGAAAAGCGTGCAATTAAATAAAATAAAGTCTAGAAAATAAGAAAATCCATGGGTTCTCACACTCTCTCCCCCTTAAAAGAATTTTGTCCTCGAAATTCCTTATCATCGCCTTCTCCGGGATACAAAAATTTTACTACTTCCTTCTCACGATTAAATTGAGCATCATACTTAACAATACCCGAACAGACCGCATGAAGTTCCATAGAATCACATTTCTAGTTCGCCCAAGTCCTTTCTAACCTAGGCACTCATTTCTTTTGCATCCGGGCGCAAGAATCCCATCTAAGATAATTAACAACTCGAGCCGACCGGTCCCAAGAATAAATCATCCATATTAAAGATTCCTACCCGGCAAACATACCTAACTTCCTCAAGTCCCATGATAAAGATCTTTACACTTATGACATGCACGGTTCATAGCTTATGTTCAAACGAGCACTTAGACTGTTATTCTTGGTTTTGATGATCACAAAAGTTCGTTTATACTGACCAAGATTGATCAGGCCTGATGGAACAAGGAAAGCATATGTTTGATTGACTCCAGTCTACGATGCTTTGGATGTGGCAAACAAGATTGAAATAATATAAATGAATTTAGTCATTGTTTTGTTCCGATCAAAGATACTGTCTTTTAAGTATGTCTAGTTTGTCATTCTTGGTACTTTGAAATGTTTATCTAACCTCCCTCAAATACAAGTGTTTTTGTCTATCCAAGAATCAGGTTCAAATATGTCATGAAATGCAAGACAACCAAAATGAGAAGCAAAAACAGGACAATCAGGTCGGACGGCCGAAAGGAAACTGTCGGACGTCCGGAAGGATCGGACGCACACCTCGGACACATATCAACCAGATCGGACGTCCGAAAAATTCCAAGATAACTTGCTAGCTCTCGGCCTACGATCGGACGCTGTGCTGTCGGACGACAAAAATCTCATCGGACGTCCGAACTTCAACTTGGCTATTTTCGGACGATTGGTTCGGACGATGATTTGATCGTCGGACGTCCGAAAGCCCCAACGGCTAGCTGACCCTTCATCTGCCTTCTATCCGTTGGAAGCTTTAATGAAGCTCATTTCTGTTCCCCTTTAAAAACAAACTGTTCTGAACGAAGGAAGGACTTTTGCACACTTTGTTTACAAGATCTCAAGAGATATTTTAGCTAGAAAATAGTCTCCAAAGCAAGATTTGTTTTAAAGTGGTGTGAATTTCTGGTGAGCATTTCTTTTGTGATTGAAAGGATCTTTAGTGTAGCTTTGTTGAGGGTTTTCTGAGTGATTGTAAAACTTCTTAGCTTGACTAAGTGAGGCTTAGGGCAAGGAGGAAGTGCTCCCTCCATTGTACATCTAGTTGATCGTCTTCCATCAAAGAGAAGTTGCTCTTCCTAGTGTGTGGTCTTCAAGTTTGAGGATAGCTTGGTAGACACTTGGTTTGATTCCCCAATTTACTTTTCTGTTTAATAAAATTCTCATTGCTTGTTTATACTTGTGTTTCTGATCAATATTGCTCTTGTCTTCTAATCCACTTGGTTGATCATTACTAGAAAAGAAGGAATTTTCATTTAGCAAAAATTGCCTAAATCTGATTAAGATTTTGAATAACCCAATTCACCCCCCCTCTTGGTTGTCTTTGGGACTTACAATTGGTATCAGAGCTTGGTCTCCTTGAGATTAAGCTCTAACGGCTTGGAGTAAAGATGACAACCAGTCATGCTATGTTTGTTGAGGGGCAATCTGTTACTAGGCCTCCCATGTTCAGTGGCTCCAACTATGTTAGCTGGAAAGAACGGATGATTATTTTTTTGCAATCTATTGATATTGAACTGTGGTTTATTGTGAGTGAAGGACCGCATGAAGCTAACTTTCTTGATGCAGATACAGGGCTGCTTCGGCCAAAAATGAGAGCTGAAATGAATGCTCAAGACAGGACTAACCTCACATTGAATGCCAAGGCCATGAATGTTCTTTATAGTGCCTTAGATTCAAATGAATCAATTAGAGTGAAAGGCTGTAAATCAGCCAAAGAAATGTGGGATAAGTTAAGAGAAATCCATGAGGGTGGTGACAATGTGAGAGAACAGAGAAAGGCCATCTTGGTCACAAAGTATGAATCATTTAAGATTGAACCTCTTGAGGATATTGACAAAATGTTTTGCAGGTTCACTGACTTGATCAAAGATCTCGAGGTGTTGGGCAAAGAGTACACCTTGGGAGAGAAGAACAGAAAAATTCTCAATGCATTGGGCAAAGAATGGGAAAATAAAGTGACTGCAATAGAGGAGGCTAAGGATTTAAGTTCTGTGCCTATTGAATCTATCATTAACTCACTAACCTCTTATGAGTTAAAACTGAAATCTAAAGTACAGGAGGAAGAGGATGCTAGAGCAAAAAGAAATATTGCTCTAAAGACTACTCAAAGTGAAGATGATCCAGCTCACTTGGATGATGAAGATTCGGATGGTGATGATAATGATCTTGCTCTCATCACAAGAGGTTTCAAAAGAATCTTGAATAAAAGGAAGTTCAGAAAGGGAGGACCTAGCAATCAATTCCAAAATTATTCATCAAATGCAAGGAACAAAGGAAAACAAGAATTCAACAAGAAGCAAGTGGACAAATGCTATGAATGTGGACAGCCTGGACACTATGCAAACGAATGCCCCATGAAGAAAATGAAAGATGGAAAAGCTGATCGAAAGCCAAGATTCAACAACTTTCAGATTACTTGGAATGAATGCAACTCTGAAGGGGAAGTTGAAGAAGAGGAAGAATCAGCTCAAATGGCCTTCATGGCTATTGGAGATAATGAGGTAACTTCCATACACTCTCAATCTGAAAGTGATGATGAAGAAGATGATGATCTTGAATCCTTTGTTGAAAAACTGCATAATGCTTTGAAGGAATCTTATGATAAGAACAAGCAGCTAAAACAGAAAATTGCTTTTCTCATTCATGAAAATGCATGTCTCCTTCAACAAAATAAACAACTAAAGACTGACAATGAATGTCTTGTAAGAGCCGGATTTGATGTTCAGAATGAGCTTGATAGAAAGACAAATATTTGTAAAATGCTGAAGGAAAGACATGGTGATTTAAAAAGGAGAATGGACAACTTGGATGAGACTTTGAAAGCAAGAAAGCAGGAGTTTATCAAAAGGAACATGTCACCTACACATCCTACTATTTTTCAAAGAACATTTGCACACAACAAAAATGCACATGGTTTCACAACATATAGAAAAGGTGGATTGAGATATGTCAAACCAGTACATGTTAAGGACTCTTCCATTATGTGTGGTTTTTGTTGTCAAAGAGGGCATTTGAAAAGTGATTGCTATGTGAAAAGAAATCTGAACAAAGGGATGAAATGCATGTGGTTAGTTAGATATAATGCTAACTATTATGGACCCAAAAATTAAAATGGGTACCAAACACTTTCTCTTTTCAGGAAAAATGCTCACACAAGTCCAAATGGTTCATTGATAGCGGTTGTTCAAGGCATATGACTGGTGATCCCTCTTTGTTCATAAAGCTGAAATCAAGATCAAGTGGAAAAGTGACATTTGGTGATGATGTGAAAGCTAAAACAATTGGAATAGGTGATGTTGGTAAGGATGGTGAAACTTTTGTTCATAATGTGCTCTTAGTTGATAACTTGAGTTATAATTTGCTTAGTGTTAGTCAATTGTGTGATAAAGACTTGAATGTGT